>NC_079443.1:17216517-17306071 GCF_903798145.1 Danio aesculapii
AAATGCTTTCATATATGTGTATTGAATGATGCGAGAGGCGATCTCTCTGCGATCGTGGGTTGTGATCCATACAAATCATGGATCAACCATGACACCCCTATACACCTCTAGCCAGTTGTAATAAATTGTACAAAAACTGTACAAACTGTACACAGTTTTTTTTTCTTACATTTTAGTAATATTTAAGATTTTGGGTACATGTCTCCTTTAAACATTGAATATTTTCATACAAATTAAATGGAAAGAATTTGTACACATTAGCTACTTTTAATGAAAAATGTAAACTAGCTTCATTTCCTTGCAAAATCGAGCTGCAAATTTTTGGTTTTATTATTGTTTAAATCTGGCTATCGATTGTGCAAAAGTGTGCTAGTAAGTAAACTAAACAAAGTAATTACATAAATGTGTTTGATGAAGCAGTCAGATCGGTTTTTTAACAAATAAGTAAAACCAGAAAGTTTCCTTTTCAGATATAATGGGGATTTTACAATAATAGTTAAGGCTAAAGTAGCTGATTGTTTTGATTTGTCTTTTCTGATAGTAATTATTAAAGTAAATTCTACATGTGCCACTCATTTCAGTTATCTTTTTGTATAAACTACCTTGTGCCCTTTACAATACACATATTTTAGCTCGTTGTATTTTAGCTCATATTTTAGCTCATTTTGTACTGTCCCAATACAGATGTGAAAATCAAATCATCTTTAAAAGGGATAAAAATAAATAAATTCTGTCATCATTTACTCAGCCTTCACTTGTTTTAAAATGGTTCAAGTTTCTCCTGCTGAACACAAAGAAGATATTTTGAAGAAAGCTGAAAACCTGTAAATATTAACTCCCATAGTTATTCTTTTCCTATTTTGGAAGTCAATAGTTGCAGGTTTTCAGCTTTCTTCAAAATATCTTCTTTTGTGTTCAACAGAAGAAAGAAACTTGTAAAGGTTTGGAACTACTTGAGGACACTATTGTAGATATAAATATTGTATATATATATACACAGTATATATATATATATAAATTCTCAATTATTTTTCCTTGACACCACTGCGATGACACAACGAATAAATATAAAATTCTTACATTTCCTGAAGGAACAATAAGAAAAAAACAAGTAAAAGAACAGAAAGAGCACAAGAGAAATCAACAGTGTTATACGTTATAGATGTACCCTTACTTTCCCAAAATGCAGCTGGCCTGGCCTTCCCCCTCAAGTGGGAATTTCGAGTGGGAATTAAAGAAAGACTTCTTTCCGGCTGCATCAGCACTCTATAGAGATTCTCTCGGGCTCTTTACCCAGCACAAAAACACTGGCACGAGGGGAAAAGAGGGAGCACAAACAAAGAGAGACAAGAAAAAAAAGAAGGCCTTCTAGATTCTCCAGTATGAATCTTCCAGTCATCTCTTTTACTCTTTCTTTCCTGGCCTCTTTTGGATGTCTGTCCAATCTGACGGCCACATTCATCATTCAACCTTCCCTTGGCATTAAAAAAAAGGAGCATTCACAGCCATCTAGAATTAAGCTAATGGGCTGGAGTGTGGACAGAGTAAATTTGGCCTGGCGTGAAAGAGTTTGAGAAACCAGGTCAGAACACGTGTTTTGCTATTGCTGGTGTTAATGATTAGTCTGAACCAGCGGGTCCACCCATCACACACACCTATTGTGTGCTCCATTCCCGGAAAATGAACTTTTACACTCACCTATGAACAGGCCTTTCTGATCTCCGAAATACAAGACATTACATCATACAACAGTGAGAAATGGGTGAGCGGCTTAAAATAGAAAGTGGCGAGAAGGAATGAAGTTTGACAGTGACATGGCGAGACAAACTACAAACTAGTTATTTGTTAAATTAGAGAGTATGAAGATGATAGAATGGCTATGGACTGTCAACACCGACTATGATAAAGAGTGATTTAAACACACGATTACTTACAAATGGCTAAAACAACTACTTACATCTTGGCAATATGGTCAAAAAACTATATGATAACAATATTTTTTTTCCATATTATATGGTATAGATATTCATCATGATATTAATTTACCACAAATAGGGAAGGAAATGCTTTCCACAAGTTTGTTAGACCTTGAAAATAAATGTAAAACTAGTTTGTACAATTAAACTCCACTGAGTAACTTTTAAATTTTAATAAGGAGCTTTTAAAATCCCTTTTATTCTAATTTAATACCCTTCTGGATTCCATTTTATGATTGAATTGAAATTTATAGTTAAATATGGTGTCTTCTTAAATTAATTAATACCATTTTAACAATTAAATCAGTCTTTTAAATGTAACCAAATTAAAACCACTGATTTACATCAAGAAATTGCAAATAAAATTATTATTATTATTTTGTCAATAAAATACTGCTAAAATTAATTATATGTATATATACAGTGGGGAAATAAGTATAGAACACGTCACCATTGTTCTCAGAAAACATCTTTCTGAAGGTGCTGTTGACTTCAAATTTTCACCAGAAGTTAGTAACAACCAAATAAATCCATATATGCAAATAAAACAATATTAATTAGTTTACACATGAAGTTGTGTGCAATAACATGCAATGACAAAGGAAAAAAAGTATTGAACACACAAAGAAAGGAATGTGTAGAAAGGCAGTGAACGCCCAGACAGCAGCTGAAATGTCTTGGTAGTTCTTCAGCAACCCACTGGCCTTCATCACTGTATATTAATATTAGCTACTTCAGTCCAACATCTACATTTGCAGGATGATGAAGATGAAACCAGGGTGGACATTTCAGCAAGACAATGATCCAAAGCACAGCCAAGGAAACTCTCAAATGCTTTCAGAGAAAGAAAATCAAGCTGTAGAATGGCAAACCCAATCACCTGACTTGAATCCAACACAAAATACAAAATAAAGATCAGATTTGATAGAAAAGACCCACAGAACCATCAAGATAAAGTTGTTACAAAGTAGTAATATGTTTGTCTTTATGTCTGTCTGCATTTTTACTTGTTAATGAATGCTGTGCAGCTTATGTCAATATCACTATTTTGTGACTGATTAAAAACTAAACTTTAGCTATTAGCACAACAATTAAATCGTATCATTTGTTTTCATTGTTTCATCCTTGGTATAAACAACACTATATCTCAGTATGTTGTGATCCAACAATACCAGTTAGTCTAGAAAAAAAAATGGTTTGTACGAATTTGCTAACAATTTGCAAAAATCTGTCACAAATTGGCATGAGATATGATCTAATCAGTATCAGCGAAATTAAAGTATAATTTACTGTAATCAGGTCTCAAATTTTCTGGTACAGCTTGGCCTGTCACAATAACCAGTATATTGACTTATCACACATTACATGGACATATGATTGTGATTGTTTATATAAAAATGAATGTCGCCATGATTTTTAGCCTTTGTCATCTCAATAGATCCATGTTGGAGGCATCAGCGAGCTCAGAGAACTCATTTACATACAATGGTTACTGACAAGTGAAGAAAAGCTTTTTACCATTTTTTTGTAAACTACCGAAGGTTTGGAAGAAGTTGTCCGAATTATTTCTTCCATAACAATGACCACACGTTCAAAACAGCGTTTAATTGATATTACAAGGACATTTCCTTGATTCGTCGCCAGAGTCAAAATTTATATTAGGACATTTACTTTTTTAACATCAAATTACAGAATCAAAATAACCTTAAAAATTAAAAGTGTTTGTCCCTTGAAGGTGTTTATTTGCATTATTAGTCTGTCATTATTTAACCATTGCAATAAAATGGTTTTAAAATGACAATAATATCACTTATACACAATGTATCACAGTTCAGTCGCATGTCATGTGTACAGTATAAGCTGATATCCAAAGCAAAGAATGGGTAACCCAAAGTCCAAACTGCAGTACGATGGGCTTGGTTTTATTGCGATGACATAGACTATAGTCTTTGATGAGGTTAGTGGTTGCTCCTCTTTCAGTAAGCAATAACATAAAATTAATGACCGTTTGACAGCTTGGTGACATCATCTAAAAAGTCTTCACACGGCTGGCATTAAAGCTAATGGTGAACAGATTTCAAATGCGGTCCCGCTGTCCTTGCAAACATTTAATCGAAACAAAACATAGAGCCTGATTGGACCAAATTACAGAGCAAAAGCATGACTTTAAGCATATCTCAAGGTGATGTGACTCCATGCTACATTTTTCTTACAAATAACAACCTTGTTTGTGTCACAACAACCAAATCAGGACTGTTACTGTCATCACTTTACATAATGAGAACGATCTGAATTAAGACTCTGACTGCACTGAGAGGGAAAAAAAAGCTAGTTTGTCTTTGATGTCACTCCTCTATGTCGTTCCAGAAGTGCTTTTTCCACAAATGAATTCAGCATTGTTCAACAAACAATCTTGCCATTGTTCAACATGCATCTCAGACCTCTGAGTAATAATCTAAAGAACCCCCTGATCCTGAAATGACCCCCGAACCTTGACATACAAAGAAAAATCCCACACAAATATGCACCAGTCATAAGAAAAACTGCACTTTACTACAGAAGTCCCAACACAACATCTCATTTATTCAAGTAAATCTCAATCTTCAAGTAAATATTATGTATTCTAGGGATGCTTAAATGACATTTTCAATATCAACCAATCGAGGAGTTATCTGAATGACCACTCAACTACTAGAACCTAAAGAAAAACATTAATTAATTAAAAAAGTCTAGATTTGGGTTCTCCTTACCAAGAGATACATTTCCTAAATGATTAGCAACACATGAGTGAAATTTAAAGTAGGGGAATATAGCCACTGTTACCACTAATGTGCTTCAGAATTAAAATGTAGAATGTTTGCTATGGTTACACCTTCAACCCCCAAAAATGGAGACTTTTAAAATTTCTGAGCCTGCTTTCAATTGGATATGCTGGTGCTTGTGTCGGTGTGGACGGAACAAAAATAAGACATCTGTAAACAGAGGTACGACTGCCGACATTGGCTTCCTGATTAGGTGTTTTGGGTCATTACATATGCTTCCCATTTTTTAAACCCTTCATTACATGATCATTACGTTAGAGAAGACACTCTCCGTAGACATCTGTGTGTATTTCACAAACTTCAAATGGTATGTTTTTTGCTTGTAGTAATGCGTATTTGAATGTCTGAAATCTAAAATAAACGTTATTTGTTTGAAAGCACAAATAAATTGTGATTCATGACAATCTCTGCGCACCTCTTTTGGTGCCTCAGCACGTGCCGTCAGATTAGAATTTTAGCAGTTGATGATGCGCACTCTGAACTTTCTAATCACACCGGTGTGATCGTAGGCTTCAGGGACCATACACGTGAAAGGGTTCAGACATCTCAACACAACCTCACGGGAATTCGTAACTATTTAATTTAGTGGCTAATTTGAATGACCTCAATTGTATTTTAGTACGATTTGCTCATCCACCAGTTACTGTTGGGTTTAGGGGCATGTCTTCTTTTAAAAATTGTACATTTTCATACAAATAAAATCATATGAAATTGTGTCAATTAGACACTTTTAAAACATAAAATAGTTCCATTTCCTTGAGACATTTTCAAATATCAGACTTGGTGGGTGCAATATTCAATGCCTTTGATAATATTGTAATTTAGCAGTGTGAACTGGGACTCACTTTACAAATAATGTTTATTGAGTGTCCAAAAGCATTCACTCTGAGATGAAACCTATTTGAATACAGTAAGAATGACTCTACAATTCAAATTATGAAAGCTAACAAAATATATTTATGGGCATTTGTGTAAAAATGTGTTTAAAGATATGATATAGCAACAGTGCCATTTTTTTCATATTATTTTTAATGAGCGAGTTTGCAAATATGATCCTGATTATACACAGCAGGTAACGAATGAGGTAGTTATCTTCTATAACTAAAACAGAACTAAAAACAAACAATAAATGTGTAGTTAAAACACAAGGACCACAGTTGCTGGTGTAGAAAAAAAAACTCACTAAAAATGATAATAGTTTAAATATGAAAAAGCTTTTTATTAGTCATATTATTTGATCTCTTTTATCTGATATCCAACTGCAAAATCGGTGTAAAGAAATCCTTAGCATTCAAGGTGCAAACACACATTAGCTGAAATTTCATCACATTGTTCATTATTAATAACACAGAGATGCATAAAGAGCAGCTCACAGGGAATCACTTGCAAAACAAGCAGTGAATTCACATCACAAAACAGGTGAAATATGTGTGGCTTTCTCATGCTCATACAAACTTCTCTCAAATCTGCGAATTCCTTTTGGAATTTCTTGGATTTTTGCCAGAAAACAAGTTTAAGGGATCGTTCACCTAAAACTAATAAAAATTTACTCAGTATTTACTCGCCTTCAAGTGGTTCCAACAGGGCTGCACGATATTGGGATGATTGGGATATTTTGTTTTTCATCTATATATATATATATATTGTGATATGTATATAATTACAGAAGATGACTATTTGAGAAAAAAAATAAATAAATAAAAAAAATAATTCACAATTTTACACAGATTATGATGATTTTGTTGGGGAGCGCATCCGCATGAAATATACAAAATAACACAAAAATACACAAAATAATATCGTTTAAAGCAAAGACAAAAACAATAGAACAGACAAAAAAATTAAATAAACAAAACTACGGTTTTCAGTGGAGTCTAACCATATTGAGATATAGAAATTCAATAATCAAATGTAAAATGTGTCTTCATTATATAAATATATTAACTCAATAAAATCTAATCTAATTCTTAAAGCAGAAAACTTTATAATTTCGTGTGTCCATATGGTTTAAATTGACTTGAGATCCTGTAGTATGACTATTGAAGATTTGTCCGATTGACCGATTGATACCTTTAAGGGGAATTGAGTATTTAGTTGAAATTAATTTAAGCGAATTCCTAAATCGCACCATATATTTTCAAAAGCTTCAAAGCAATATATAGCCTAAAGCAGGTGTAGCCTATACAGTATAATGTCAAACTTTGACAACAATAAACTTTAACGTAATTATACACTGTATACAAACTCTGCAGCATCTAGCCTAGTTTTGAAACTTCAGGGTTGTTTTTGTAGATCGATTTATGAATTTTGAAAACGATTTGTCTGCCCTTGAGTATTTTGGATTATTGTTTTTCTCATCTAAATCGATTGGTATATTTTATGTATTTTTAAATATTCTGCATGGTTAAATACGAAGGAAGTTGTTTTGGTATTAAATGTCAATCTTGTATGCTTATCACATTGTAGCCTACAGTGAAACAAATTAGACAGACAAAAAAAAAATACACTGTGCATGCTGTTACAAAGCCCTTTTACATTATAAAAACATTTATTCGTTCAGAATGAGACATTTGATTAGCTTTTATTAAACTTGTCTTGTCCTGTGTTGTTTTAACGAATGCCATTACAATCTGTGTTTAATTGAATTCATTTATTTGCATATTTTCAGATTTTTTATTGTACTAAATAAAACTAAAGGCTTTAGAAATTTAACATTTTTTTAACCCCGACACAATTTAATAGGGCACTATAAGAGCTAAGTAATTCAATCTTATATTTGTAGGATATGAGCTATGCTTCTCGCCATGTATTGTAGACATTTTTTTCTAAAACATCCAGTATAGTGTAAAAGCATGTTTATTACTAAGGAAACCAAAACAACCCAGCAAAATTCTATTTCAATTTAACACATCACATACAGTACCTTTGCATATGGTACACATATAGTACCATCCTATATTGTGAAAATGCAAAGCAGAAATTGATGTTTCAGCAGACGAAGTCTATGGTTAAAGCGACACCAAGCGGTCAAAAGCTGTACGCGCATTTACTGCCGCATGGCGGGAAAGGGAACATATTGAAGTGTTAACATCTGTACATTGCGATATCGATGCTGAAACAATATATTGTACAGCCCTAGTTCCAAACCTTTCTAAGTTTCTTTATTCTGCTAAATACTAAAGAATTTACTGATTTTGAGGAAAACCGAACACCTGACTTCCATAGTCAGAAAAAAAATTCTATTGAAGTCAATGGTACAACCAAAATGTCTTCTTTTGTTAAGAAAGAACAAGAGAAAGAAAGTAAAACAGGTTTGGAACAAGTAAAAGGTGAGTAAATGATGACAGAGTTTTCAGTTTTCAGAACTATCCCTTTAAATGTGACCTTGCCTTTACACAAAATGAAATTTATAACCGACAACCAACAAAAAACTGCTGAAAAGCAGTAAATGTGACCCCACCTTTAAGAAATTTATCAAGATTAGGTTGACATTTAATCATCAGTCATTGTTTCCCCTGGATACAAGTGAACAATCTTCCATTTCTTATGGCACCCAGGAATGTGGGTAACCTCCAACTGTGTCATAGGTCTGACAGCTCTCACGCTCATCTCCCCAGGGCAGATTACCACAAAACACAGATCTCCTTTACCACGCTGAGCAATCCCACTCAACCTTTTTCTTCCTTTCTTCCCTCCTTCCAAAAGTAAAAGCTATTGTTTGCTGGTTTCCATGGTTGCAGTGGGCAAACTCTCTTTTTGGCAAGGACGGGAGATAAGAGACTGAGACACACAAGCTGAAACAAAAGGGTCTGCCATGCCCAGCACAGCAGAGATGCACAGAACAGGTGGTCCTCAGTGGAAGATCAGATGGTTTGAAGTTCTTTTCCAAAAAGCTTGCTTGCTTTGTGATCTAAATCAGGAATTCCATTAATCATTTATTTTCATCAGAGCTGTAAATTATAAATATTTAGGCATTGAAAAAACTAAGGTAATATATAATGATAGTAACAGTTTCATTGTATGCAGCACTTATAATTAAGCCACCACATATATAGATACAAGCGACTATTCATTATTCTCGATTGCATCTTCTACCATATCTAACAGTAAACCAACACCAAATCATTGGAAATACATGCTTTAACCTATATTTTTGTGAAACCTCAAAAATTCTCTTTGTTTGACTGCAGTTTCTAGGTAAAATGAATGCTATGGGGCAGTATGATGTAAGCAACCTTTGTTCCATTTCACACTAATGATATTGAAGGGACATATTATCGCCAAATAAAGCATTATTTGCATGTAATTCTTTGCTCAACCCCAAAACAATACCCACAAAATACCCTAACGATGTCCATATTTTGTCATCATTTACATTTGTCTCACCAATCTATCTTTATACGGACATTTCTGGTGTGGGCTGACTTTTCAGTATCTCACTTTGTACTGTGTTGTACTTGCAATGCAGAGTGCTCAGGTTTAAGTGAACCACGTTTGCCCAAAAAAGATAAAAGCCAAATGTAAGGTATGCAAAGTAAAATGAAGGTAAAACTATGTGGTCACAGTGCACATTCACTTACATTTGCTTTTGATAACACCATTGTTTGGGTTTAGAGAAGGTTTTAGGTCAGTGGTTTGCTGGTAGAGGATCTGTACAACAAGCCATGCCTTCTCATGGACGTGCATCTAAAACAAACATCAAAACATACCCTAAATCAGTGGACCCCAACCTTTTTATCATCATAGACCGATCAACACTTGACAATTTTACCATGGGCCAGAGGGGTGCTAGGCAAACATCAACCGTTTTCTTAGAGGATGACAAGCTGATAAAACATTGGTGCAACTCTGTTACAAGGTTTATTTATTGAGAAAATTAAAAAGCACTGCAGTGTCTGTCTGAAATAGTTAGTCTACCGAAATGTGAATATTCCATACAAAATATGAAGCTGATCGGTCAGTTCGTGTCAAGTGACCTGTGGTGCGTTTGCAGCATTCTGATGATGTTTTTAACTTCGTGCGCCTGGAAGGCATGAGCGCATCGCCCCTCTTGCGCGCATCACTGACAATATGCGCGCAAACATGCGTCTCCATTAGATATAGCAAACTTACATGCAGAAAAGAAGAAATATGTGAACGCCTGCCATAATTTGCAATCTCCAGCAGCTGATCTTCTTGATAATGCTGGATTCACCTGATTTGCTGTGGATCCACTCCTTGGCAGTTAGTGGGTCTTCACTGGGCCTTTTCCTCTTTGCAAAGAAACTTTCTAAAGACGTCTGTTTCTTAGTCATTTTGCTAGAATGGGGGTTACATTTTGGTGCTCAAGTTACCCACATGTAACTGAGAGAATAGTCATTTTTCAAAATAAAGGATTTTTCAAAATAAAAGATTGTTCAGACTGTGATAATAAATAAAACAAAAATATTTAATGATTTCTTGTGCAGCCTGGTACCAATTGATCCATGGATCAGTACTGATCCACATCCTGGGGGTTGGAGACCACTGTCCAAATAACCTATTTCAGATTTGCAAAAATTTAGACACATCCACCCTCTTGTGGATCTGAAATGTGCAATGAAACGTACCCAGAACAATGTACGAAAATCTAAGCAACATATTTCCAATGAGCCTGGGCTGAAATAAACAGTCCTTTATGTTTTTCCAAGTTATATTCATGAGCAGTAGGTAAAGAACATGTATCAAAAAATAAAGTCCTGTTCACACTGTGGGATTTCAGCCACAATTTGGTCATCTGAGTCAAAATTAAGAAATCCTAAAAGATTCCTGAAATCCTAGGCTAAAATCTGTGATCTTTGATCATTGGTTTGACATGTTCACAGACAGCCTCTTAATGTGATGAGTGTCAATCAAAAGGACCAATAGGAGCACCAAATCTGATGACACAATCCACACGACAATTCAAATGGGGAAATGTCAAATCAGTTTTTTATCTGACTGGTTTTATTATTGAGGCGCGCTGTGTGCAAAATTGCCACAACAGATTGTTTCCATTTGCTGTTAGGACAAATTTAAGAAGGAATGACAGTGAAAAGGCCACAAATGGATGACGTCAAACTCCGGGGGAGTTTTCTTCCATGTTTGGCAGGTCTTCATTGTCATTCAGTCTGACATTATGACAGCGGAGATCTTACAGTGTGACATGGAAGCAATGTTCATGCAGTCTGACATGTTACAATCTTTTAAGGTTATTAAAAAAAAATAATAATAATAAAAATAATAAAAAAAAAAAAAAAAAACTTTACACGTGATGTTCCTTAATTGTATTAACTGATGATGATAATGACTGTGAAACATGCTTTTTCTAGGTCTTAATGGTGTAAATACAAGTGTAAACCGACCACCTCAAACCTTAGTAAATCATATTCACTTCTCTTATAAAAATTAGCATCTGAAAATGAAGCTCCTACAAATGTATATGCAATAAAGGTCATCTACAAAAATAACTGTCAGAACTTTTTCAGCACTATTGTTTCACGACATGTCTTTAATAAATCCTGGCAGTAACTGGGTTTTCATCACCCTGTGATTATGTTGAAGTATCACATGTGAAATCTGTGATGGAAATACAATTTTTTTGTTTTAAATGCATTTAAATTTGAAAGAAAAAAAAAGTTGTTACTAAAAAGGTTAATGTGAATAATGGGATTTGCCATATAAACTCTGACATAGTGAACATTACACCACCGTCACCAATTAGCTGTCTTTAATAATGCGTGTTTGCTTGTTAATAAGTTACCAATACTACAGTCAGCCGTTCTAACAACTTTAAGAAAATGCACCTAATTACATTTGGGATTTCTTCTTATTTTTTAAAAACAATATCTTTGAAACGATTCACTTCACATTATGATGGAAACCCGGCTAGTAAGGGTTTGTGTTGCCGTGAGCTGTTAGTAAATCAGACTACCATGCTTTCAAAAAAAGGACAAGCTTGCATTCACTTCCCTTTATTCTACTTTTTTGTCAATACACTCTCTTGGATTTGCTCTTCAGAGATTCCTTCAAACAACTCATAATTCCCTCTCATTCTGCTTGTTTGGCTGGCAGCTCCTCTGCGTGAGGCTACTTCTCTGCTTTTACTGTTTGTGAGTGAACAATATTCCCAATGCATACACTAACAACCAGAAAAGCAACGATATATACTGAGAAAAAAGCTTTGAAGTGTTACCCACTTGACATCTCGTCTTCTCCCTAAAGGAAAGGAGTTGTGCCTGTCTATGTATGGTGTATTCACAGAAAAATGTCATGGAGAGGTCAAAGCCCACATTTGTGGGAACACTTGCTTTATGACACGTTATCTCTTCAGCTCTGCTACCGGGGTCACATATCATCAACAGACAGGATATTGTAGAAGATCGACAAGCCCGTCTTGTTCTTTTCAGCTCTGACATGCAGTTCGACTGATTTATTATCTGTGGATAAACTGCCAAACAACTTAACACACAGTATATATATATATATATATATATATATATATATATATATATATATATATATATATATATATATATATATATATATATATATATATATATATATATATATATATAGATAGATATAGTGAAAACAACAACAAAAATATAAGCGGTGTAAAAGTATTTGCTACTGTCAACGTAAACCAATCTAAAAAAAAAACTCTCAAGCTACATTAAACATGCTTTCAGTCAACATATTTGGCGTGTACAAATTCAGCTCAGAGGTTCTTCCCTCCCTGTGGTGTTTATTTCCTCAGTAGTTTAAAGTCGCTAATCAAATCTCAACCGATGCATCGCCTCGGGGTGTTTTCCATGCGAATCTGAATGAAATCCATCAGTCTGGGTACAACTGTTGCCTTAAACAAAGTTGAACGCAGACATTTCGCAAGGGTGAATAACAATGTGCTGCCATTAAAATAAGAAAAGAAAAGAAAAAAGGAGTTAATGTACAAAGCTAAGGGCGCCTACACACTAGAGTTTACACTGCATCAAAGATTGCTGACAATCCATTGCGTTCAAAGGGGATGGTGTGACATTGGTCAGGACATTGATGAAAAAAAAAAGTTTTGCGACCAAACATTTTGTTGTAATATGCTGTGACATAAGCATACATTAACCGATTGGATGATAGCTCAACTTTGAGAACAAATTTTGGTTTACTGACAATTAATTATCCAAGTAAAACATAACTTAAAGATAACATTTAAAATAGGGAACGATACTATTTTTTGGAACCGATCCCGATATCAAAATTCTGAGTATCGACCGATACAGATCCGATCCGGATACTGTGCCATTTTTTTTCTTCTTTGGTGTTAAACTCAAATGGTACATTTTCTTTAGTAAAAACAACGGACCTATATGCCTACTGTATATACGACAGACGACACAATCTAAAAACAAAAACTAAAAACATGATGCTTGTTGTAAACTAGGCTACATTATTTAAGCATTTGTTACAACATTGATCTGTTGTGGTCTAGCTTGCGTTTCCTTTTTTAATATTAAGATTGTTTTTTGAAATCTGTAATAGGCTACCACTATTGACACTAATCGTTGGTAAAATAGCCAGTCTTTTAGCAAAGCCTGATATTTTCTTGCAGACTAAACTAAACTGTCTGAGGCCAGATTCACTTAATAAACATTCCCTTTTCGGTTAATGACAATTTATATTGCGCCCGTCAGTTTCACTTTTATTTATTCAACTACTCTGACCACACCAAGCCAGGCTTTACAAACTATTCGCAGCACTGAAAGTATTCCCCTCGGAAGAATAAACTCAGTCAGAAGAATGAAAGAACAGAAACTCATTGTGATAATAATTTTACGGAGCGGCGCACGTCGCATCTGCCCAGCCGGTGCGTGAATGACACACTTGATGCATCACTGAGACACAGAGCGCAGCCCACCAGTATCTGCGGACACTTTCAAAACTTATCAGCACAAAGGGAAGAAATGAGTGCGTTGAGGATCTGTCCAATGTATTATTGAGGCTTTTTCTCATTTAAAATTTCAGGTAGGCTTACTTTGTGTGTGAAGAGCAGGTTTGATTGAACCCTCACTACTCCAGTGTTGCGAATGTGATCTACTGATCTAACAGACACAGCGAAACATGATTCAGAAACCGCAACAAACTCCTTGTTGAAGGTCAAAATAAACCAATTTAATGCAAAACTAAATGCATTTCTCCACTAATTATTTATATTAACAGGAACAAATAGTCTTGGAGAAAGAAAACAGAAACAGCTGACCACTTATCTCTGTGTGGACCGCTTTTCCACCGATACAAGTTTGTCCAGTGGCTCACCGCATACGCTGACTTGAGATGCAGAGAGTAGTGGACCACGATGACGGGTTTGAGTCCGTCGAAGAACAGTTTCAGAAAGCAGGTAAGACAAAAGCAAAAGCCAAAAATAAAATAAACAAATAAATAAAAGGGTGAGATCATGATAAGATCTGAAAAAGTGGTAAAAATCAGGCGGCTGCGAAGGCTTTTCCTTTTCTGAATTGCTTCTGAAAACACTGCGGTTGGGTTTAGGGAGGCGGGTCAATCTGAGCCTTTGAAAACACTATCAGCTGGGTTTAGGGAAGGGGGTGGGTGCGGATATTGGTCAGTCAGTGAGTCAGTGAGTCAGTCAGTCGACATCGGCCTCTGGTGGATTTATGTGAGAAGTGCAGGCGCAAATGGTACTCGCAAAAGAAATTTAAGATCTGAAAAAGCATACACAGTGGCCTCTGGTGGATTCACAAAAACAAAAAGTGCAGAAATGTATATGGGGTACATATTAATAAGGTGCCTGGATTGGATTACCAGAATAGATGGAGTACAGTCAGTAGCCATAGAGCAAAAAGAAATAAAAAGGAAGAAATAACTCAAATTAACCCAAGCAATGAGACAGGAAAGAAAATCACACTTTATAACTACTTAAAAACTGTTAATATTGCAATAATAGGCAAGTAATAAGTCAGTAGTTAAGAAGCATGAATTGTGACTTAAATTAAAGTGCAACCAAAAATGTCTTTACTGTTTTACTTCATCACCTACATCCATGATGTCCTGTGAATGAACAACTGAACCAAAATTTTTCATTTTGGGATGAACTACTCATTCATTTATTCATTTTCCTTTGACTTAGTCCCTTTATTTATCAGGGGTTGCCACAGCGGAATGAACCACCAAATTATTCAGCATATGTTTCACACAGCGGATGCTTTTCCAGCTGCAACCCAGCACTGGGAAACTCCAATACACTGTCACATTCACACTCATACACTACAGCCAATTTAGCTCATTCAATTCATCTATAGCGCATGTCTTTGGACTGTGGGGGAAACCGAAGGACCTGGAGGAAACCCACACAAACATGGGGAGAACATGCAAACTCCACATAGAAATGCCAACTGACCCAGCTGGGCCTCGAACCAGCGACCTTCTTACTGTGAGGTGACAGTGCTAACCACTGAGCCACCATGCCGCCTAGGGATGAACTATTGTTTAAAAGGCATATTGTGCGCCGACAAATTGGACGCGGTTCCACTTGTGCCTCATGACATCCAGTTTACTTGTATCACTTTTATTTTCCTATCAAAGCAAACTCAAACATTATCAGTCGAATGCTCCACGTGAGCTTTTGTAAAGTGTACAACAATCACGCGCAAGACTTAATGTTGATGGATTCTCTCAGAGAGCGATCAACATCTTTCAGCACTTACACAGTCAGGGAGGTCTGATACGTTCACCGCAGGCCTGCAGTAAATCAGATCACTGCAATAGCGAAGTGCTGCAAATCTTCATGATACAATCTCCAAGTGCTCCTGCTGCGATCAAAAGGATATGTGGGGCACAAAGCATGCCAGCAATGGCCTGCAGGAACACATGCATAATAAAAGACATGTCGAAAAGTCCGCGCACAAAACATAGCATTAGATCAAAGTGTCATCACCAAAAACAATAAAAAACAGGTACGGACAAAAATACAAAAGGCCCTACAGCAAAGAGAGCCATTTACAGAAAGGCCAGGATGTCACAGGTTTTCTGGTGTTTCATTACAGACTCATATGACCTTGCCTTTGCTACGGGGCAGGTCTTTGACAAGCGATCTTTGTGACTTCCACAGCGCCTGTAGCAAACCTAGCGTTTGCTAACCCGCATGGCTCTCGGCTACAGTTACAGCTGTGCACAAATGCAGCGCTACAGAAGGGCTTCGGCACCTGTCAAAACAAACATGCCACACATGTACACCGAGTCAAACCAAAAGAGTTCTCAGATGGGATACTGAATTATTTTGCAAGAACATATATTTTGTTTCCCAAATTGTCCACACAAAATGAATAAACTTTAGCAATCACAAACACTAGATTCGACCTGTATTGGTTTATGGTGATCTGAGTACATTGCATTTTTGAAGATGGTATTGAAAGATTATTTTAACATGGAATTTACTGAATTTTACAGAACGTGTTGGGGGTAACTCATTACAATTAATACAAGTTCTGTAAAAATATTACTTTTCCAAGTAACGACTAGGCCTGTCACAATATATATCGTCCATACATAAACTATACATAAATTCTAGCAACATTTCAACTTCAAATCTGGTTGATAGCACTGCGATATTCTGCAATAACAGCACTCGTACAGACTCCTCACCTTTCTGTATTACTCAAACTCACTTCAGTTTGACAAATATTGCAGCTGCTGGACAACATAATGTACTTTTTTAGGTGAAAATGTATTTGTTTAGATTGCAACTATGTAGTTTATTTATAAGGATAGTGCCTATTTTAACAACAGCTGATCAAATCATTATAAATCAAGTCGATCTCTCTCTTTTGTATGTTGTAGTGCTGTATTTATACCATAGTAATCTGGTAGTGTTTGCTTTGGCTTTTTCGGGGTTAATTATTGTGATTCCCGATTGTAACAGAGAAATACTGAGAAATTTCTCTAGACCAGGGGCGCCGAAACTTGGTCCTGGAGGGCCAGTGTCCTGCATAGTTTAGTTCCAACCCCAATTAAACACACCTGGACCAGCTAATCAAGCTCTTTCTACAGTATGTATAGATCTTTTTCTTGGCTGCTGCATGGAGGGTGCCATAGCGACCAGCGTCTTCCGATAGAATGTTTAGAAGTTCCGTTTACAGCGTTTACAACCGGTAATTTGCGCTCCGAAAATGGGTTTCAATAGCGTTTTGAGTGGATTACGGAGTGTTTTTGTGACACACAACTTTGAAAGGTGTGTATTAAAGTCATTATAATTTGTCAGATGTGGTTTAAGCGTGCGAGAAAAACATTCTCCTAGTCCACGTGTCTGCCGTCAGAAATATTGTGTGTGTGAGTGTTTTCCTGGCCTGTCAGTTGTTGCTCAGTGGCTCTTAAATACACACACACACGCCACATGCAATACTTCACTGCATTTTAGAGCAAAGCAGATTACTGGAATGAAACTTAAAAGGTATGTAAGTCATCCAATTTACAAAAATGACCAATAAAAGTCCGTTACTGATTCTCTGCTGGCTGATTTGCTGTTAATTCTATAGAGTGTTGTATTTACCACGGTTTGTGTGTGTTTCTGTCATTTCAAAATGTCAAATTATATTTACTTTGTCATAGTTATTAAATCAGTGTGCTAGTGGGACAGTACAGGTGACTTTAGCGATGACGAGGCTTCATTTAAACAGCAGAAGCTGCCATCTGACAACGAGGGGAAAATACCTCACATCAGTTTTCCATCCTATTAGATCACATTTTTTAAAATGATCAGTCCAGGAGGTGGTGCCGATCGACAACAGTATCAGTTAAAAGAAGATAAATGCAGGTAAAATAGATTAAAACCATCATTTCAAAGCTGTCCAAATGTGACTGTTTACACACATCAGCTGCCGACCGGGCTTTCTTAGCATTCTCCTTGCGCATACACGCAAAGCATAATGGGTAATTTTGCGTTCCAAGAAAAAGGTCTATACTAAAACTTCCCGGCAAGTGTGTTGAAGGAAGCTGGAGCTAAACTATGCAGGACACCAGCACTCCAGGACCGAGTTTGGACACCCCTGCTCTAGACTGATAGCATTTCATGCCGTTCAGCCTTATAATATTAAAATGTGAGCAAAATAGCCTGTTTTGTCATCATTTTAAGCCCTGCTCACACTGTGAAACTTTAGCCAAGATTCTGTCATCTGAGACAAATTTGAGAAATCCTAAAAGATTCCTGAAATCCTAGGCTAAAATCTGTGATCTTTGATTGTTGGTTTGACATGTTCACAGACAGCCGCTATAGTGCCCGTTGCGATCAGATTTTTCCTCTGATGAAGATTTCAGACACATTCCTGCAGTGTGCAGCTGCGATAAGCATCAATCCAAGAGCCAATAGGAGCTCAAAATTTGATGACGCGATTCATGCGACAAAATTCATTCAAATGATCGCAGAGAAATTTCAAAACAGTTTTGTTTCTTCCTGGTTTTATTTTTGAGACACGCCGTGTGCAAATTTGCCGCTACAGATTGTTTACATTTGCTGTGAGGAATCATTTCAGAACATTTTATATATATAATAAAAACATAAAATAAAAATTGCAGTGTGAGCTGGCCTTTAGACATTATGCTAGAGAATCATTAGAGACGTTAGTGAAGTAGCAATGGTTTCTGCTGTTCTGACGTCAGCTGCAGATGTGAATGAATGGCGGAAGAAATTAGTTCCTCACACAAAAGGATTTTGAGACTTTCCGTGTTTGATTTTCTTTTTTATACACACGATTATGCCATCGAACTGTTGTATAAATGCAATATCACATGAAAAGCAGTGCAATATGTCTGCATATAATCACTGGTGGGACACTAAGGCACTAACTCACACCTCCCACCTATGCTGATAAACAGCCATATCGCATTGCTACTCATATATACATGCATTTAAAATGGATTATTATTCAAAACTATTCATTTGCATCTTCGATGAAAGTCTGTAATAAGTCATAAGTAGCAGCAGATCTTTTCCTCAATGTTGTAATGTACACTCAACTTTAACTAGATTATTAAAGGAACAAATATAGGGTGAAATACTTGGCAAGATTTAACTGCACATATATGTATTTATTTATTTAACATAAATAATACATAAAAAGCATTTGAAATCTCGTTTAAATCCCATTTCTGTAATCCGTTTCACTCTGACA
This sequence comes from Danio aesculapii, assembly GCF_903798145.1. NCBI lineage: Eukaryota > Metazoa > Chordata > Actinopteri > Cypriniformes > Danionidae > Danio > Danio aesculapii. The sequence goes on from NC_079443.1 coordinate 17,235,487, forward strand.
ATTCAGATGAGATTTTGCATTGGAAAACACAATCAGTGTATCCTTCACACCTTTTCAGACCAGCAGAGACGACAACAGGGAATAAAGCTGTGCAAGCCAGACATCTAGCATTTCATCTGCTGCCTCAAAAAAATAAAAAAAATAAGTAAAATAATATTCCAGCACAACATTGTCATGCTGTAAGCCAACATCTGTATTCCAAACACTGCTGTTTTTTTTTCCACCAACTAAGGCATACCAACAGCTTTGGCCCAAGGTTGCAATGATCTTGGGATTCCAAACTAAGACTTACGCAGACACAAATGAGATGCTAATGAATCGAACTGTATGGCAGCCCAAACTAGACTGGCCTGAAAATACACTTCAGGCTTTCTCTCTAGTTCTCTCTCTCTCAGTTTATGTATGTGTGTGTGTGTAGCATCCAGCTGCTTCCACTGGGACAACTAATGACTCACTCTGTGCCCCAGCGGCGATGTAACCACTCCATGCTTACATCCAGCTCTCATGGATACACAGATAATATATGCTCCCACACAGACGCTAAAACAAACATGCATCTCTCACAGCTCTAAATCAGAACAGACATGCGTCGTCCCACACACACAATCAAAAGCCTATGGTCTATTATACTCACATGGGTGCACAGAAAATAGGATACCTGTGGTCCAAAGCTGGAGCATCTGAAGCGACAAATTCCTAGTACGGATACAGTCTCATTTCTTTGTGTGTGTAGGATATGAGTGGTGGTGGTGGGGGGACATGGCAACTAAACAGACAACCGTGATCAAACACGGGGCTTCAAATCAAGCACAAGATCATGAGCACACGCTCAGGGGATGAAGAGACGAATGCAAGCGCGCAGCTGTGAGAGCCGATGAAGAATTCATTCAGGAAGATTGAAGGCATATCTCTCTTTCTGGCTGAGGTAATGAAAAAGGGCTTGTGAACATGAGTCTTCTGGGCTGGGAGAAAAAGGTATGTCAAGAAGGAGAGAGAGGGAGAGGATGTTTTCCAGAGCCTGGCGTGAGCATGGCACTGCTGAAACAGGCCTACGGCTATAAATCTCAATCTATATCTAATGGCAGCGCTGCACACACACATAGATACATCCACATTAGGCTACACTATTAGGCTACACTGGGACTCTGGGGAGGGGGGAAGCAATACATACTGTAAATCTGTAAAGTGCTCATTAGGAGATATTTTAAATTAATGCCGGAAATGGACCACATACGTTTATTTTAATGAGCTAAATCTGAACACTGAGTCTCATTTGTATAGTTAGTTGTGCTGCTTCGGAAGCTTTGCAAATGATTTGTGTCTAACTAGAGCTTTGGAATGCGCGTCAACTGCCAAAGTGATGCGATTTCAATAAACAAGGCTTCATGTCACAATCGTGTGGAAATGTTTTGAAATTTCAATATTACCCTGGAATTATGGGGGTTGACTAAGATGGCTGAGTATCACTGAACAAGTCTCTATAGTTTCTCCATCAGTTTTATGTAGACATCTAGACCAGGGGTTCTCAAGCTTTTTCACTTTGAGATCCACCTCTTACTCTGATCATTTTTTGAAGGCCCACCTGTCTGCTGTTTTCTCTAAAATGTTTGTATGAAATGCTCATTTAAACATTCATAAATATATACTTTTGTTGTGCCTTTTATTATTTTCTTATTTTTCTACAGCATTTTATAAAAAAAAGATTTAAATATTATATTTCATATTTAAGTATGTAATAATATTAAATATTTAATAATACTATTTACACATCTACTATTTAAAAATATACAAATGAGTGTAAACTACAGTAAAACACTCTAAATCTGATAATAAAGCAGCTACTAAATACTCAGATACTAGATAAATACTAGATAATCAGCTACTAAATACGACCTCCAAAGACTACGTCGAATAGTTCGGACTGCTGAGCGAATCACTGGTACAACCCTTCCTACTCCCCAAGAGCTGTACTTATCCAGAGCGAGCAGAAGGGCTACCAAAATCACTCTGGACCCCTCACACCCAGCACACTGCCTCTTTGAACTTTTACCTTCTGGTCGACGCTACAGAGCACTGCGCACCAGAACAGCCCAACACAGAAACAGTTTCTTCCCTCAGGCAATCCATCTCATGAACACTTGATGATAATAATTGCGAAACCAACATCACTACTTGCTATACACTTTTATACACATATACACTTATTTAACAACACACTTTACATGCCAATTTGCACATAACAGCTGCACATATAACGTTGTATATAGTAATAAACATGTACATACACTTGTCAATCTGTATATTTGCACTCACTACTTACTTCTATTTTTTAAAATATATTTATTATCTGTTTTTTGTCCTGTCTCTGTTATCCTGTTGCACTGTAGAAGCTCTGTCACGAAAACAAATTCCTAGTATGTGTGAACATACCTGGCAATAAAGCTCTTTCTGATTCTGATCTGTTGAAACAGGTCAATCTGATAGCGGTTGAATTTGCAGCTAGATATTATTGGGAGATTGGTGTTAGGAACAGTGAACAGCTCCACCAGAGCACGTCTGAAGCTCATATTCAAGTTTATTTTACAGTTTAATCGCAGAAACACCACTGAGCTTTGTGTCAGTTATAAAACACTCGCAGGACATTAATTTGGACAGCTATGCGAATCTATTAAATTGTTCACACAAAAAATACACAAAGAGAGACTTTCACTTTCATTTCACGCAGTTTGTGAATGAACAGACTAGTCGCAGACGTGATCATGTAATCCAAAAATTATAGTATAATATTGAAAGTTAATTTTAATCTTTCTCATTGCCCACTTGCTGGATCACTGAGGCCCACTAGTGCCGGTTGAGAATCACTGATCTAGACTACACATCAGTGATTTCTTCGGTGCACCACGATGCAGAGACGGACATTTTTGTATCAGTTTAATATTAGTTCCTAACTGGTTATTACATACTGACGTCATTTATCTCATATGCGATATGTCGCGGTACAATTCTATGGTGAGGGAGGCAAGCACGAGTAATTAAACTCTGCACTATTTACTGCGTGCGTTTTCTAGAGAGTCATTTACTGAAATTGAAGTTACAGCAGAAGCCAGTTTCACTGCTTTCGAGAAAATTAAAGTGAGACACGAGCATGTCTGCAGAGCAAGTTTTCTCCATCGTGTCTATCATGGATCAGCTGTGATTGCCGCTTCCATTTTTTAGTGTCACTTATCGGTGAACTGCGCCAGTGCATTAGAGCCAATCGCAGCGCCTTCACCCAAAGGTAAAATCAAAGGTACAGTTCATATATCTGACTGCTTGTATTAAAGGACAAGCTTGTATTACAAATACATATAAAAAGTATTGAAAAATTATTCATTTTAATACAAGAATTGTTTTGCTGTGAAGTAAAATTAAAAAAAAAAAAAACCTCTGAAAGTGTTCTCATGACTTAACTGCAGCCAGAAGAGAGAACAATGACAAATTTACTGTCCCGCAGAGACCCTGCATTACAAAGTACAGCTTTAGAAGTCTCCATACATAAAAAAATAATAATCGAAACATTAAAAGCCTTATTTAAGATGCTGATTACCACTGAAAAGCATCACCACCTCTTGTGGAAGTGGTCTATTGTGACAGAATTGATGTATGTTTTTTTACATTTTTATATTGTTGCAGTTATAACTTCTAATTTACATGGGGCTTCAGGGTCAATGCTTGACGGAGGTGTATAAAGTTGGGGCTGACACAATCATCATATCAGCGTCAACCAATGAAATTAGTCAGCAATCGGCTACTGTCTGAGCTGGGGTATTTGCGTAAAGTGATCTTATTGGCTGGCACTTGAATAAGTTGAGAAATTCCTAACTTGTGCAGCGATGGACACACAATTTAATTCGGCAATGCTTGATGTCTACCATTCAAAGTGAATGGAAAGCGTTGACGCTGATGCCCCCGTGTGAATGGGGTGTAAACAAACTGAATTTTATGTTGTTGCAGTGGTCTAATTTAATCATTTGGACAATTGTTTCTATTTAAATTATGTTGCCGTCATGCTCATTTTTTGTATGCTCAATTTTAATAAATTACTAAAACACTGTTTTGCATTTATGAATGATTATTTGAATAATAGCACTGTTTAAAATGTATAAATTTATGGATTTTATGTAACTTTCCACAATATTTATGTACAATTTCATATTAGGTATTATAAGCTCAAGAAAATACAGAAAATCTTACAATACAAAATACAAAGAAAAAACTTTGGAAGGAAATTCTGTAATTTAACATCCGTTACTTTACTTTTTTTTTCGGCAGCTGGGGGTAACGCAAAATAACAGACGTTAAAATGACAGAGATTTCCTGTAATTTTTTGAATAACTAAATTTCTGTAATTTTACGTTATTTTATGATACATTTCTGTAATTTAACGCCCGTTACTTTACTTTTTTTTTCTGGCACCCCAAATAAACAAAAAAAAAACAACTTAAAATAGCATTTTTTTATAACTACAGTATTTTATCATTCATACGAACACGCAATAAGATTATATTTACTGTAAGTGCACAATTCTGTCGTCAACTCCTTTAAAAGGTCTTCATAACAGGTTGGACAAGACTGGCTTGTCGGTGTTTTTAAATGTTCATAAAAAAAGATTCCAATAGATATTGCTCCTTTAGGTTATTATTATATAGGTTCAGAATGTAAATTTAACTCTTTCAAATATAATTAGATTTTTAAAAAGTATGTCTTTATCATTGCAATTATCACTCATAAAGTAAATAAAATCTAAATAAATACATCCAAATAAATAAAATAAACATTCACTCCCAATGTTAAGCTTGAATGACTGTAGTCTCACAGTTTGATTCAAGAATTTTCACCACCCTTCTGGACCTTCAAAGTAACTGTCAATGGAAGGACAGAGGCCAGATTTCAATTTAAATGTCTTTATTTGTGTTCCAAATAAGAAAAAAAGATGTTTGTCTTAGTAATTAATGACATCATCTTTCAACTAATTCAGCTACCCCTTAAAGACCAAACACATAGGCCAAATACACTGATACACATGCATTTCCTCAATAGTTTATATTTACATTTGGAGGTCATTTTGAGGTTAAACTCATGAACTCACTTTCACGTTCGAAGATTTTTGGAGACATACACTTGTTTTGATGATGTGAATAGCTTAAAATAACTGGCTACTTTTGTGATGATGCAGATGATGGTTAAACTTCATTATATAATATTTATATAGACCACAAAAAAATAACTATACAGTGACATATGCATGCCGTGACAAGCTTGCCTTCAGAATAAATAAAGCTCCCAAAGTAAATAAAGCGTAACTCGAATCAGTGTGAAACTCACAGGCGTTGAGCAATCCCTTCAGATCTGCAATTTCCCTGATAAAGCGCTCAAGCGTGCACTTTCTGATGACTTGTATGTGGTGCACCGCAGCTGCTCAGTTTGGCTTCGGCCCAATGAAACCCCCGCGCGATATGATCAGCAGTCCCATAAACCCTCTTGAACTGGTGGGACTGGCTCTCTCTTCATTTTCCCTCCATATGTAGGTCTCTCATGGCACACGCTATGGACAGCGCTTCATATCTGCTCAATTTCATTCCCTTGCAGTCCCTCTGAGACGTCCATATGGAGGGTCTTTGCCATCTTTCGCTTATTCCTCATTACTCCGTGTAGCGCACACCCCAGCTGGAGCGTGTCGGGCATAATCCCAGGCTGTAATCAGACCTGTGGGTAATTTCTTTAATAGGTTAGCCTACGTTTTACATCTCCCTCTCTCTCATCGTAAAATCCAGAGAGAGTCCCAGCAGTAACCCTCAGAAATCATCAGTATGCATGGAGACCGAAGCAGAGGATAGCAAGGGCGATGGAATATTCATGTTTTTCTAATAATCGGATGTGAAGAATTAATCAAATCACTTCATAATTTATTAATGTGACCACTTTAAGGCGGGTTATTGGCTTTAAAAAAAATGAAAGTAATGTAAATGTATGCAATGTACGTCAGGCCACAAGGGATTTAGGAACTCTTTGGTGTCTTTCTTGCACATTAAAATATATATTATGCTCGTAAAATGACTCTTGCCATAAATGTCTGTACAGAGTTCATACTTAAATGGTTTACGTTTATTAAAGAAGTCTCTTATGCTCATCAAAGATGCAATTATTGGACCAACAGCACAAAGCATAATAATAATAATAATAATAATAATAATAATAATAATAATTAGTATTTGTATTACTACTATTATTATCAGGGGCATAGCCAACAATTTCTGGCCCTATGCAAAAAAAAATTAAGCAGGCCCCTCAAAGAAAAGCTGATGACCGGAAGCTGATCCCCCAGAACCCATCGCGGGGTCCGTAAATTGCCAGGGCCCTATGCACTCACTCACCCTTTTCCCCTACTTACTACGCCCATGATTATTATTATTATTATTATTATTATTATCATTATTATTTATGTTAATAACAGTTGTGCTAATATTTTTGTGGTGACTGATTTGTGTTTTTGAATTGAACAATTTATTTGAAATAGATACTTTTTGTAACTTATAAATGTCTGTACTGTTAATGCATAATTAAAATTATTAATTTATTTCAGTGACTGAATGAATGAACAAATAAATGAATGACTGAACGACAGAATGAATGACTGAATGAATGACTGAATGACTAAACAAATGAATGACTGAACAACTGAATGACTGAACGAATGAATGAATGAATGAATGAACAACTGAATGAACGAATGACTGAATGAACGACTGAACGAACGAACGAGCGACTCAACAACTAAACGAACAAAGACTGATTGAACGACTGAAGAAATGACTGAATTACTGAACGAACGACTGACTCAACGACTGAATTACTGAACGAATGAACAAATGACTAAACGAATGAATAACTGACTGCCTGAATGAACGCCAGAATGAACGAAAGAATAAATGACTGAACAATTGAATGAACGAATGAATTACTGAAAGAATGAACAAATGAATGACTGAACGTCTGAATGAACGAATGAATGAATGACTGAACAATTGAATGAACGAATGAATTACTGAAAGAATGAACAAATGAATGACTGAACGTCTGAATGAACGAATGAATGAATGACTGAATAAATAAATGAATGAATGAATGACTGAATGAATGAACGAATGAATGACTCAACAACTGAACGAACAAACACTGACTGAACGACTGAATGAATGAATAAATGAATAAATGACTGAACGACTGAATAAATGAATTAATTACTGAATGAATAAACAAATGAATGAACGAATGAACGATTGAATGAATGAATGAATGAATCAATGAATGGACGGCTGAACGAACGGCTGAACGACTGAATAGGTGTGTTCGACATGAAGCATGACTGCAGCCGGTGATCAACGAGATTAGCCGAGTGCATGTGGGGGCGGGGTTGAAAACGGAGCTGTCAAGCCGGACACTTCGTTAGCTCAAAGTTGTGGCAGTCATGATGACCGATCACTTGGTGTGATCATTTATTTATTTATTGCAATAACCACAAAAGATTTACAGTACAAATAAAACAGAATACAGTCTCTACAAACTAGTTCATTTTTAAACAATAAGGTAATTATAAATTAAATTTAAGTAGCCTACAAAAAAAACGTATGAGAAATAAGCGGAAAACGAGGGCACATAAAAGGAAATAGGCCTACATAGACACGAATAGGCCTATTAAACACAAAACAATAAGCAAAAATTCTAGCAGTTGAAACATCAGCCTTTAGGCTACTAGATGTTGAATTGTATGCCAATACTGTTCCAGTTCTTGTTTGAATATGCTAAAAAAGGGATTTGCATTTATTTACATTTATAGATATAAAATTTTCCAATATATATTAGTGTGAAACCCAAAACAAGGTGTTTTGATTAAGTCATAAACAATGATTAAGATTATTTTGGATAATGAAAGCATATTTAAAAAAGCACTTTAATCCAAAAAGATTGCACAAAAGGAGCAAAATAAATGAGCTGCACTTAGTAGAAATTTCCCAGAAAGAGCAAGGTACATCAATGTCACTCTTAACATTTCTGCATAAACAGCTTGACAGGAAATAAAATATTTTATAATCATTAATTATTATATTTAATAATTTTTTTTTTTACTTAATTTGTTAAGAAAGCTTTATATGGGTGTCAAGATCTATGATAATCATTTTTTATTACAAGTCTGTAAGAGTTATGTGAGTTAACATTTAGTACATTTACTAAAATATATAATTTACTCATGAGCTGAATACAGTAGTCCGAACAATAAGGCGAATAAACCTGTGCAAACAATCTAGTCACTATGAACAAATTATTTAACGAAAGATTATTACTGTAGTATAATATCTGTAATATTTTAATAAGCATGGCGTGTACAAGATAGAGATGGTATAAAAAGTTAATTGTTTGTTTTGAAATTTGTGAGATAGAAATTGTTCAATAATAAACCCGAAATGCACGTGGTTGTTGTCATGCGGTGAACTCGGCCAACCATGTAATATCAGTGTCGCCGTCGCAGCTCCTGCAGTCACTCTTCAGATGCTGCACCGGCTGAATCAATCGTCTGATCTCGGAGCGCTGTCACGGTACATAGTGACGTGGCATAGGCGCAGCATCAATCTGGACAAAATTTGTAACCAGCATTCACCGCTTTAAGACAGATTTCAACCGGCCTGCACAGCGCTGCATGAAGTCAAACGCACGCAATGACTGAATGACTAAACGAATGACTGAATGAATGAATGGCTTAACGAACGAACGAACAAACGAAAAAGATTAAACATTCCATTTTGGTGCCTGCCTGAAATTAAAATTATAAGTGATTTTATATAACACAGTATATGCAAAGTATATACACATTAACGTATCAAATAACTTTTGAGAAAATACAATGCCAAAATACATGTGCAATAATCCTCTATTATCATTCAGTGTTACATAAATGTATGTAAAATTAAACTATTAATTTTGTCCTGTACTTATTTAAATACATAAAATAATAAGTGTTACGTAAAAGTATCTAAGTATTATAATATATAAATATTGTTTTTCACTAATTCATTACTTCGCTTACTAATATTGACTGCAATGTTAAACTTTCGAAGAGAGTGTTTAATAGCACACTGTTGTGGTGGAAAAACAGAAAAGTGTAACTGAAATGTTTCTGGTATTGGTATTGCAAAGGAGAGCTTGTTTAAAAGTAAACTAATTAGGAAACAAACAAAAGTAAATCAGGATGACTGGTGTGCTAAAAAAAACTTAACAGCTGGAAGATGTCGACGTCTCACAAAAGGAAACATCAAATATGCACAGGAAAGTTCTTATATACAGTAGTGTCAATAGTGTAAGGATCTGATAAGCAAACACAAGCTGTGCATATGGAGCAGACGGTAATGAGGCGTCCGAGGAGAACTGCTGTTTACTCACACTCAGCGTGTCCTTCACCTTCCCTTTGTACTATAGAGCTGCCTCTCTGTTCACTGCTGAATTATTCCCTTTGATGAACGTAAACACACACGCACACACATACAAAGAGCGAGAAGACCTGCCATGGTCTAAAATGATGACAGGATTTTCATTTTGAGGTATTTTGATGTCCATTTAAAGTCCTTTTGCTTAGTTTGGTGAGTAGAGTCAACTACACAATTAAGAAGATATTTTGAAGAATGTTAGTGAACTTTGACTCCCATATTATGGAAAAATATATTACGGAAGTCAATAGCTTTATCAGTTTCTAACATTCTTCTTTTAAATTGTACAAAACTTAGTTTAGTTCAACATAGTTGAGGCCAATGTAAGCATTTATGCTTTTGCGTTTTATCGGTGTAACTTTGCAATACATCTTCTGAAACACAAGTTAATAGTGGCGTTTTGTTCCAATGTACTGATTTCCTTTACCTGTGTTTTGAGTTCTGGAAATTCATACATGTGATACTTCTATAGCAGTAGCTGAAACTCGCACTCAAAAAAAGAGGCGAGAACTGGCAAATGCTCAACAACATTATGATCGGGATCAGGGGGAGACCAAGCCAGCCTCTCTCCGATCCCCAGGGCGCTGCCATGGCTGTAATCTGTGCTCAATGTACTCATTTATACTTTTGCATTTTGTCTGTGTTACTCTGCAATATATCTTCTGAAACACTAGTTAGCAGTGGGTTTTGGTTCAAAATTATAGAGTTTTTTGACTGTTTTTTGAGTTCTGGAAATACATGCGATACTACTGTAGCAGTAGCTGAAACTCACACTTAAAAAAGAGGCGGGAACTGGCGAATGCTCAACAACAAGTTCGGGATGAGGGGGAGGCCAAGCCAGCCTCTCTCCAATCCCCAGGGCTCTGCCATGGTTGTGAATATTCCAAATTGAACCAAAACAAATTATTTCAATTGGCTTAAAATTGGCAATGATAATTCAGGAAAAGTGCTTCAAACAGCAGAGCCTCAGAATTACTAAAAAACAAAACAAAAAAAGATGATACCTTTAAGAGGACCATTTTCGCTTACAGCAGACATTAAAGCATCCTTTAAAAAATAAGTTTTTGTTTGATGCATAAAAACCTGGTCCACCTATGACATGGGAATGTTGAAGGTGACTTCAACATTCAACAGTAAAAATCACTTTGGTATGACTGCAAAAAAATGTCTCAAAAATGTTAAGCACAAATAAGCACAATAAGCACAAGTGACAATTGTCCTGGTGTGCACAAGACTTTCAGAGCTGCTCTGTGAGAATCGAGGCTTACCAAAGTTACGCACTTACTCCACCAGCCTTGCTCAGTTCCTCGACCCAACCCACATTTGTCTCCACTATTGATGCTGACCAATCACAGATCTTGCACTCCATGTCATCACGACATGTAGTTACATAGGTAAGAAACTAATATTTATTATTTATAACCGCTTTAAGAGCAAAGGTCACAACAACATTGTAGGATAAAATTCATAAAACCATCCAAATACATACACACACAAAGACAGAGCAGAAATTAAACATAAGCAAGTGTGAATAGTGTTTCAATTGCTTTTTAAACTTATCAGCAACATCAATCTCTATTAGTCTGGAGCGTGGAACAATTAACAACATTTGACTTGATAATGTCAGATTCCTACTACAGTTACTGTACATGACTGCAACATCTCAAATCATCTCAAAAATGTTCTGGGGCTTGACCATGCAACGCTTTATACACAATGAGCAGATATATATATATATATATATATATAATTTTGGGTTTTGGGTTTTGACCTTTATTATGATAGGACAGTAGAGATTTCAGACAGGAAAGCATTGGGAGCAGAGAGAGGGGAAGGATCGGCAAAGGACCTCGAGCTGGAAATCGAACTCGGGTCGCCGTGAGCACGTTGGTGCTATATGTCGGCGCACAATACCACTAGGCTATTGGCACCGACCGAGCAGAATTTTTAAATGAATTCTAAATTTGACAGGGAGCCAATGTAAAGACATTAAAAGCAGAGTTACATGACATACCTTTAATTGCCTGGGTTAAAAGCTTAGCAGCAGCATTTTGAACTACTTGTAAGGGCTTTAAAGATGAATTGCTAAGACTGGTAAAAAGGGAGTTGCAAGTACTACAAGAAAGTTGCCTGTTATCAGTGTCAGAGTAGAGGGAAGGGTATGAGAGCAAAGGTGCAAAGATTACACAGAACACACCACATGCACTCACGCAGAAGTATAAATTGGCCTTTAAATTACATATTGCTACAACTTTTTTAACAAGTACACTTATTACCATTAGTCCCATAAAGTTCATTTTCTGAAATGATGTTACCAATAGCATACCCTCACAGTTTACACGTCTGTATGACTTTCATTCTTTGGTATAACAAGGTTAGAAGCTGACAGCCTCACCTTCACTTTCATTTCAGCTTTTATCAGTATGACAATGAAAGGGACTGACAAATAAGCTTGTCTCTGTGATAAACATATCTTTCTGTGCTGCAAAGAAAAATAAATCATGTATGAATAACGTAAGGTTGAGTAAATGATGACAGCTTTTTTATTTTTGATTGAACTACCCCATCAAGTGCTTTTCACATGACTTTATCAGGGCTCTACTCAACATTTCAACATGTGCCTCATGCAAATGGTTGCAAATGGAAATCTGATGCTTGCCTTTGTGATGAGCTTTCACATTGCAAAGATACTCACATTGTACAAAAACAAAGTTGAAGAGGTTAAGAACTGAGAACTTTTTTTGAGAACAGTCAACTTTTGAAGTACAGCTTGCAATGATGTAAAGTAAACCACTGTACAAATGTCTAAACATCAATGTCAGAAGATGATCAACACCTGCTTCAACATCACTTCCTGTTTAAATAATAGGTTATATTATACTGCCATGTTAGCTTTACAGCCCTGCTATATTTCAAATAAAATTGAAGAATGAACTGAAATCCAGCTAAAACTAAGTTTTTTTGAGTTTGTTTTTGGCAGTTTGAAATAGCTTACCAAAGAAAATGTATAGAACTTCATTCTGACTCTTTAACGTCTTTGAGCTACCATTGGTCCACAGTGATTACACAACCAGCAGGTGTGTCCTGGAACTTTGCCTCCATTGATGAGCAACTTCTTTCCCCAATTTGTTTATTATTCCACAATGGTCAGACGGTAGAACAACATCCAAAAGAACAACATTAGCCACATGAATACACTGGAGAGTGAAGTAGCAATGCTGGTAGAGATCTATCCGCTCCTGTACAATCGTTTGCAGAGAGATCAAACACACCAAATGATATGCCCACTTTTTACCATCAGTTATTTTCTATGAGATTCCGCACACCACTGCAAACCTGCCAACACTCCCTTTTTTTCCCAGGAATCTCCCATATTTCAGACCCATTTCCTGCCACCCTACCATTTTCTTATTTCTCCTGGAAATCTCAATTACACCCTGACACCCTGGTTCTCAGCTTTTTGGTACAGTCTGTAACACCCCCAGGTCGCCAACTTTGGTAAGTTAAAATCCCTATTCGTGCAGTTCCTAACACCACAAACAGGGTCTCCTGGAATTTCAGAGACAAATGTTGGCACCTGTGGTATCATTTGGCAACTGTTCATTGCACCACGCTGTGGTGGCACTTCTCACGGAGAAGACTATGGCTGCATCCTAACTCACATACTTCCATACTATATAATACGTTAAAAACAGTATGCGAGGTGAGTATTATGTTTAAATTCCTGGAATTCGAAAAACAGTATGTGAGAAGTACTCGGATGACCTAATACTACCGAAGTGCGCATCCGATGGACACTACTATCCCATGATGCATCCCGGAAGTAGTATGTCCGAGTTCCATTCTACTCACATTCATACTGTATAGAACATACTTTTCTAATGGTCCTGTAGTAAATTCCAATTCAAAAGTAGTCACTGAGTAGTAGGCGATTTTGTACGCTGCCTATTTGTCTTTGATATTTATGAAACTGTTCATCTCCACAAGCCACCATTGTTGTGTTTAGGGGTGCATGCGAGCACAGCGTTACACATTTAGAATTTCCTAACTTCCAATGTCTGGAATAGACTTATTAATATTCCATGATTTTCCAGAAATTCCATGATCCATCGATATCCTGTCAGAGGGAGCACTCACACTAGGCTATCAAAACTGGGCCAGGGCAGGTTACCCAGTTCATTTAACAAGTATGAGTGCTATGAATCGGGCGAAGTTCTGTTGGCAGGCCCTGGCTCAGTTGGAAGAAACATGCCAGAGTGCAGTTCGGTTGGGCTTTGGTGCGGTACACTTGTAGTGTGAGTGTAAAAAGCACCTGAGAGCAAAACTGAAGATGCAACGTCACATTTACGGGACCGTTTCATATGGATTTACTAATCTTTCTAACTTTTTCATGAACAAAAACTGTCATAGTTTATTAGAGATGCAAATCACTTGATGCAAGTCAGCTGCACCATCAGCAAAATTCTTAATACCTGCATCATGATGACTTTCATGATAATTTATGAGCGTCAAAAGTAGTGGATCTGTTTTAGGCATGGGCTGGTATAAGATTCTGATGGTATGACAACCTTGGATAAAAATGATCACTGTTTCACGGTATAGTGATTACTGCTCTAAAATATATTCTTTTTAAATGTCTCTTTACAATTATAAAAATGGCATCTTTACAATTTAAAACAGCATCTTTACGGTTTAAAACGGCATCTTTACAATTTAAAATTGCATCTTTGTATATCTTTTCTGCTGGAGATACTGTTGTCCTACCTAAAAAACAATTTAAAAAAAGTAAATAAAAAATCTTATACATACCTAAGGAACGGTATAGCAGAAAATGTTGGTAGGTTTAAAACCTTGACTTTTCCAAACCGCGGTATACCTTGAAAACAGTTATCATCACATGCAGCTGTTCAGCAAAATATTTGACTGCATGTCACTGCATCCCAAACGAGAGCGCTTCTTTTTTGTTAAACTGAACAGTCGCATCATCGATGACGTAAGCGTTCTCCAGCTTGGAAGGTAAAATGCAGTTTGAGGGCAGGTTGTTGGGAAGAAGTGGAGGGGGGACAACAAAGGTTTAGGGTAACTTTACCTAGTGTGAGTATGCCCAGAGGCATCACAAGGCCCCTTTAAAACTCAACTAAATTTTAGTTATGGGCATATAGTGGCATTAGAAGAACATCAACAAAAATCAAGTGAAAGAGTCTTTAGTCTCCTCAAAAGCAGCCTACATTCATCTATCAGAAATTCAGCCACAAATTCCTCCATTTACACATCAGCTACATGACAGCTCCGCTTTGAATGCAATAGAGTTTTTCCATCTCCATTTTTCCTTGATTGAGCAAATCACAGGGGAAGGAGTCAGAGAGTGAAAACTCACTCACCCGGCGAAACGGCAACTCATGAACAAACAACTGGCATTCAAAAGCCTTTTAAAAGCAAACCCATCCTCACCTGCCCATGCAACGAATCTCCTCTATGCTACACTGGAGCCAAAAATAGAACGGTTCATCTTTTTACGAGAACTAGGATGACAGCGGGCGCAGCAATGGGAATGAGGCAATTAGATCTAAAACAAGAGGAGGTATGCATAAAGACATGTTTAAGTACTCTGAACCAAAGACGCTCGAGTGAAAGAACAAAGTGGTATATTTAGAAGCAAAGAGAAGTGAAGTTATCGTAGAGATAAACAGTCTCAAATAAAAGCTCTCTATTTCTAAGCTCCGCTGTGACAATGAAGATAGGACTTCAAAAAGTGCAGCTGAGATATGTGCACTTGTCAGAGCAGAGATGCCGTTAAGTGAATATCGCAGCACTTACCCTGTAGCTATCAGTGAGAGGCATTCGTGGAGACAGATGCAGAGCGTGTCTGTCCTAAAGTATATATAGACATCACTTGGTCGGGAGCCATAATTCGCATGATAACATGTAAGTACAATGGACTACAGCTGTCACTGATGATTCTGCTAGTCTTCTGGTAAGAATCTGAACTGATCATTATTCGAACGATTCTGCTTGATGCCAAAATCTATGTTGCAGTGTTTTTGAAGATTCTGGTGGCTTCATGGTATGCAAGTATGCATGCATAGATTAATTTCTTCATAAATGTATTTAATTATTTATGTATTGTTACGTCCCAGCACATATAATGTAATGTAATGTGTGCATTTATATTGCGCATTTATCATGTATGGCCATACACCCAAAGCGTTTTACAATCATGAGGGGGGTCTCTCCACACCACCACCAGTGTGCAGCATCCACTTGAATGATGCGATGGACACATGCGATGCCATGCGATGCACAGGACAATGGCACCAGTGCGCTCACCACACACCAGCTATTGGTAGAGTGGAGAGACAGTGATGGAGCCAATTTGGTGGATGGGGATGATTGGAAGGCCATAATGGGTAAGAGTCGATGGAGGGAATTTGGCCAGGACACTGAGGTTACACCCCTACTCTTTACGAGAAGTGCCATGGGATGTTTAATGACCAGGACCATGCAGAGTCAGGACCTCGGTTTAACGTCTCATCTGAAAGACGGTGCCCACTAACAGTATGGTGTCCCCTTCACGTTTACTGGGGCATTTATTGATTGTTTTTTGTGTCTCATCGCGATTTTCTTTCTACCAGCCCAGTTTACTTCATTGTTTGTCCTACCTACCGCTATCCCTGGTTGACTTCACTTTTCACTGCTGCAACCAATTCTGTCCCTGCTTCATCCTGATTGGTTCCTGCTCTACAACTCAGTACCATTTTCAACCAATCCCCTCATGGCAGCTGTCCTTTAAAAACGTTTAATTCCAGCAGTTTTACAGTCTTTCGGCTCGCTTTGTTTGCATTTGTGCTTGGTATTTTGATAGTTTTGATATCCCTGTTTGATTAGATTGTTGATATTGTTCGTCCTTATTTAATTTACACTATGTTGTTGTTTGACTTTTGTTTCTGTTCTTACCCTACTGTCTTCCCTTCCCTCATGTTTGTCATCGAGGTTAGAAAGGCTTATAGGTAAGTAGTCACGTGACATACATCTCAACATGTAGATTTACAGAACTGTTTAGATCATAGGTCTCAAACTCAATTCCTGGAGGGCCGCAACTCTGCACAGTTTTGCTCCAACCCTAATCAAACACAACTGATCCAAGTAAACAAAGGTGTTCAAGACTACTAGAGACTACTAAGCAGGTGTGAGTTGGAGGTGGTTGGAGCTAAACTGTGCAGAGCTGCAGCCCTCCAGGAATTGAGTTTGAGAGTATTGGTCTAGATCCACTAGGTAAGAGGGTTGTGCCAACCCTTGTATTTTTGGTTAAGTTGTTAGTGTAGATTAGGTAGGATGTCATTGACATTAAATATTTATTTTCCCATATCTTTTGTTTACCAGATTAGATTAGAGGGGATTATTTATTGATATTTATAATACTGTTTTGGTTTGATTGTTTTTTTTTTCCCTTAAGGGCCACCCATAGCTAGTCTTGCAAAGTTTCATTGTCTATTGTTTTTTTAAATTGTAAATATTGTAAATAACTCACGACTTGTAAATAAATCACTATTATTTGAGTTATTGTCTGTTCTTACTCTGAAGTTCAATTTTTATTGAGTTTCTAAACTAAGTCCTCATTTAAGGGTCACAAAATGCTAAAACACATTTTTTGAGATGTTGACAATCATATTTCCAGTATGTCCCAAGTTGCTAAAAACACTATAAGGACACTATAAGGAAAATTGGTTGTTTTGCATTTTTAGAGCAAATTCATTCTTCCTGCTTGAAAAGAAATTTTGAAGCTACATCATGGCAATGAGGTCACTGCGTAAATTCCAGCATGGTGATTGGTCGTCAGCACTGGCCAGTACAAAGTGACGTCATTGAGTTTTCAGCATGTATTTATTTATTATTATGAAATTTATTTATTTATTCATGAGAAAGAGTTGGTTTGAACCAATCAGCGCGTTCTATAATGAATGAGATGCAACTTTACTAATATGCATGTGAAAGCTTAGTCACTGCAGCTCTTACAGAGTTCAGAGGAGCATGGTCCAAATGGTGTTACCAAGGACAATTAAATTCGATAGATGAAGAAATGTTCCGATACATGGGTTGTCTGTGTTTCGTTTTAAAGTGTGCCAAAACAAAGTGTTGTTTCCATTTCCCCGCGACACGAGCACAGCTCACGTGTGGATGCAGGTGCAAAAATTGTTGCTAGCGCTGGGCGATAATTCGATAATAATAATTATACCGATATATATTTTTTCGATAAAACAATAATGACAGTTCGAAGTGTTCGATAATATTTATGGACTATAACGCTGCGCAGGCATTTTGCAGCCCTTCCGGATGCCGCTTGTAGTACAAGTTTACAGCCATACAGTGTCAGTTGCACTTGGAGGAGTAAGAAAAAAATTATGTGAAAAAATAAGGTCACAGTCATGGACATTGTTGACAAGAAACATCAATAAACTTCAGTAGTCTGGAGCTACTTAGTTTTTTTGTGATCCGAAAACGTACAATGCTAACTGCACAGACGACTCCTGCCATCATAACAGGCAACACCACAAACCCGTTTCATCATTTAATGCCACCCTTGTGAAGATGCTAAGAAATTACAGACCCAAACGAGTGTTGGCAAACGTGGACCATCTACAAGCATCAGCGCAACTACCCAGCAGAGTCTCATGAGTCTCTTGTTCCAAACCTGTTTTACTTTGTTCTGATGTTGAACAATAATATACAATCAATCAAGATTGCTCTTTTGTTTATTTTTTTTTTTATTTATATTGCCAGACAGCAAAAACATTCCACAAAATGTGTTATATCAGCTGCACAACAGGATTGGCAAGCTGAAAAGCCTTTAAAATTGAGACATATAAAGATTTGACAATTATCTCGATAATTATCGATATCGACTGATATATAAAAAAGAAATTATCGTGATTTTTTTTTTTTTTGCCATTTCGCCCAGCCCAAATTGTTGCTATACAACCATATTTGAACCCAAAAACATGTCAGTTTGCTGCAGTAAACAAAGCCCGCAATGCCCGCCGTAACTTCAAGCTCTTCTAATTGGCCCACTGCTCTTGAACTGAATGCGAATGGATTGGTTAATATCAGCTGTCGAGAGTGTGACAAAATTTTGGCTGGTGCAGCTGAATTTTTTAAGTTAGGAGCACCAGTGCTACCAAGAAAAAAAGGTTAATTTCGAGCCCATTGTCAGCAGAACTCTTTCAGTTTTTGAAGACATACCCAAGTCCAAATGAATGAGGTTATAGTAATATTTTTATAGTAATATCACTATAACAGTTCAGATGGCAAAGATGAATAGCATTCTCAGATCTGCTTCGGCATGGGACGATAACCGTTTTCATGGTATACCACGGTTTGGAAAAGTCAAGGTATTAAAAAAGTCTACATTTTCTGCAATACCGTTGATAAGGTATGTAAACTATTTTTTTAGTTACTTTTTTTTAGGGCAACAGTATCTCCAGCAGAAAGGATATCCAAAGATGTCAATTTATATTGTAAAAGAAATCTGTTTTTTGAAATAAAAGACAGCAGAAGTCAGTTATTCACTTGAAATATTTAGCTTAACATGTTTACTGCTCCAAAATATTTTATATGTTTCTCAAAATAAAATAAGTTTTTGTGTTTTACCCACACATTTAAAAACAATTCATTTTAGAGCAGAAATCATCACAATACCGCAAAACCATGATATTTTTATCCAAGGTTATCATATCGTCAGAAACTTATACCGGCCCATGCCTAGATCTGCTGTAAATGCTTTTCTCCAAATCATTGTCTATCTCCCCTGAATCTGTGTTTGTGTTGCCAGTGTTCAAATCGGCTTTTGTGCACATACTGAAACTCCCCTTTTCCCTCATTCGCCACTCAACACTCCCACCTAAACAAAGCTGGACTCACCCACTTTGCTGACTTTTTTAAACTAGAGGTGTAAAACACCCTGCGGAAACAGGGCGTTTCATGTCCATTTAAAATGTGCAACCCCACTCCCCTAGACTACCCAGTATGTTGCATGTATGTATTCATGCACTGGTCAGTTCACTGGTTTCATGTATGAAAGGCAATTGGGGCCAAAAATGTAAATGAAAATGTTTGACATCAATAAAGTTTGTGTCACCCAATGTACTGTTACATAACACTTGCAAATGTTGTCTCAAAAACAGGAATCTTACTGGCTGTTGTCCTTGTTGACACCTTGACATGCTCCAATTTTGTGTTGATATACCTTTAAGAATTTGACCCTGATCACCTTCCATCCCTCATTAATCTTTCAATAAAAATAATTTCCCCATCCTCTTTTTCAACCGTCTTCTCCTCTCATTTGATCCATTTACTTAGATTTGAGCACACCAACATCAAACCACAACAATCCAATCAATCCCCCATATACAAACAATCATATCCTGACCTTCATTTCTTTTTGTTCAATAAACCAATTGGCTCAGACATATGTTGCAATAAAGGGCAAATGACAGAGTATTGCAATTGCAACTTCAGCTTCATGCCCACTTTAAGCATTTTTCTCCGCTCAGAAGCACACAACTGGACTTGAACTGCTTTCCTCTGCCAGACACCTGGGATCACTAAGAGCTAAAACTTCCTGATTAAAGAACAGTTTCTTTCCAGCAGCTGTCAGGCTGCTTAATAAACAGGTGCACTTTAAGACTCATGTTTACATGCCTATCAGTATCATCAAAGCCCATTTTGAATATTTAAACAAAGCCAACGTTTTCTCCTGTTGTGCACATTACAATTTTGTTGTAGGGCTGCACAATATATTGTTTCAGCATCGATATCGCAATGTTCACATCCGCGTTATTGACTAGGCATGGGATGGTATAAGATTCTGACGGTATGATAACCTTGGACAAAAATATCAAGGTTTCATGATATTTTGATTACTGCTCTAAAATAAGTTCTTTTTAAATATCTGGGTAAAAAAAAACACAACTTTTTTGCCCTTTTGAACACAATATATTTTATTTTGAGAAACTTTTAAAGTATTTTGGAACAGTAAACATGTTAAGCTAAATAATTCAAAAGAATCACTGACTTCTCAGAATCAGAATCAGTTTTATAGCCAAGTGTGCTTCACACACACAAGGAATTTGTTTTGGCTACAGAAGCTTCCAGTGTACGTAAAGTGACAATTGACAACAGAAAATAAATATGAAAAAAAAATTAAATAAAAATTATGAACATTAAACAGATGTGGTTAGTCAAGAAACCTGGATGTTGAGTTGTATGTACAGATTGTTATAAATATACAGGTTATAAGGTGCTGTGTACAGGTGCGAATGTAGAAAGTATTGCATTGTATATTGATATAAGGTGCTGTGTACAAGTGCGTATGAGAAAGTATTGCACATATTTATTGCAATACTACTGCTGTCTGCATTAGTCTTCACATAGCTTAGGAACAGTATAGCAGAACAGTTTGGTGGTTTTACAAACTTGATTTTTCCAAACCTTGGTATACCTTGAAAACAATTCACCCCCTGTGTATTATTGACATCTTAAAATATGCAATCTGAGTCTGAATTATAGTTCATTATAGACCAGGAGTTACATAACACATGCGATCTGTAAAGTCACTGCTAAGTTCAACCATAATAGAGTGAAAGTTTATCATTTAGCATGTGTTTTTAAGGTCTGTGACTGAGCATTTCAAGAGAGTTTAAAACATTTGGGAAGAAAAAAATGGAGATGTAACAGATAATTGTATTTTATTAATTATACGGAATTTATGCATAACATTTTTTCAGCTTAGAATCTTTGTCTTCTTTCTAATCCAAATATCTACCTTTCGAAGCGAAAGCAAGATTATTTTACTTACCCCATTGACATGTTAGTTTGTTTTAAGGAAATTTTACTGTTTTAAGGAAAAACTTAATTTTGACATTTCTTCTGAAAGTAAAAACAGGTCAATATTCTTACTTCAGCTAAGAATTTTAGATGTTTGACTAAAAAACATTTTAATAGTAAAAAAAGCACTGTTTATTCCATTTCTGTAATAAAATATTGTAATATCAGATTTTTCCAATATCGTGCAGCCCTACAATAGTGTCATTATTGTATTTAGTTTTGTACATTTTTTTATAATACAAATGTATACAGTGAATTAAAACCAACAAATAAAACTGTGAAAATGTCACTTGACACTTTCTGTTTGAAATGTACAAATATGACAAAAAGTCTGTTGAGTTAAACAGTTCCTTGACTAGGCTCGGGACGATAACCGCTTTCAAAGGATACCGTGGTTTGGAAAAGTCAAGGTTTTAAAACCACCAAATTCTGCTATACCGCTACTATGGTATATGTTTTTTGTTGTTGTTTTTTAGGATTACAGTATGTCCAGCAGAAAAGATATCCAAAGACGTGATTTTAAATTGTAATGAAATCTGTGTTTTTGAATCTAATGAAGACAGCAGAAGTCAATAATTAATTTGAATTATTTAGCCTCACATGTTTACTGCTCCAAATTATTTGAAAAGTTTCTCAAACTTATTAAATGGTTTTCAAAATGGTAAAAAGTTTCCATTTTTTACGCAGACTTGTAAAAAAGAACTTATTTTAGAGCAGCAATCACAATACCTTAAACCGTGATATTTTTATCCAAGGTTATCATACCATCAGAATCTTATACCAGCCCATGGCTACCCTTGACCCCCAGTCAAATATTTGTATTCACCAGTAGCCATGTTTTAATTAAACCTTTTCTAATGCTCATTTTAGAATACCCCATATGCTTAATTTAAACACCAAGAGCTGCATAAATTTTGAAAATGCACATTAAAGAAATGTAAGTACACATTGGTAGTTAAGTTTGGTCTTCATGACAACCCAGGTTCGATTCCTGGCTCAAGGTCCTTTGCTGATCCTTCTCCTACTGCAGCAAATTCAATTTTTCTTTTTGATATCCGGTACCACACTGCAAAAAAAAATGCTTTTCTTACTTAGATTTATTGTCTTGTTTCTAGTCTGAATATCTAAATATTCTTAAACCAAGACATATTTACTAGAAAAGTAACACGTATTGTCTTGATTTAAGAAATAATATGCCAAAATTAAGTGAGTTTACTTAAAACAAGCTAAATATTCTGCCAATGAGGTAAGCAAAATAATGTTATTTTAAATCAAATACAATATTTTTTTTTGCCCCATTGGCAGATTATTTAGCTTGTTTTAAGGAAGAATTTTGACACATTATTTCTTAAATCAAGACAATACATTCTGCTTGTCTAGAAAATGCTTCTTGATTTAGGAGTTTGTAGATATTTGCACTTGAAACAAGACAACAAGACTAGGTAAGGTGTTTTGCAGTGCAGTTCATCTGGAAGTTGACTTTGACTCCTTGGATGGAACTAGTGTTTATTCACAAATGTTTTACGCAACATTCAAGTTTTGCTCACAAGTCTAAATGGCATCCTTGAATGGAAAACACAGTTACTGTACAGAGTACTTTGTATTTAAGATGTTTACTGAATCAGTAAATCTTTCCTTCTGCCTACTGAACACGAGCAGTCTGGAAAGAGAGCTGCTCATATAGGTCAAAGGACAAAAGTTAATAATGTCGCCTAGCTAATGCTTGAAGGTCAGTGCGTTGGCAATGCATTTAGTACAGTGGCAGGGAAAAGCCTAAGTCACAGAGGCAGGGAAGTACCTCATCCCACAATGCAACAGTGTGTCTGTGTCACTTCTATGATGCCCTTCTATGATGCCCGAAGCGGATGGTGGGTCATTATGTAACCCCTGTGCGTTATCATCACAGAGCAGGCAGTTCGGGACAGTTAGGATCAGGTCCAGAGGAAAGACAGGAAGCTTCTCTGTAGGAGCAGATCGTGTTCTGGGCTCCTGAAGGGCAGATCCTGGCAGCGTGTTCATACACAGCATATGTCACACCCAGTCAAAACAACACTTACGGCTGAGACAGCGAAAAAACATATCCTGCACCTCCCTCTACCTCCACCTATCCATCTACCTTTCCATCCATCAGTCAACCCCAACAGGTCCGCAAACTAAAATAAATGACTGGAGGCCACCAACTTCTACAAGACAACATTTAGCAGTCGATAAAGTTGGCGGTTCAATAAAGTTCAATAAAACGCTTGAGGGCAAAACTTCACATTTAAAGTACCAGTTCACCTAAAAAATTTAATCCACCCAATAGGCCACTTGTATGGAGTCAATCCAGGAACATATACAGTTGCAAAATAAAAGAAAGTTTAGCAAACAAACAAAAAAAAGTATTAAGCAAAAATAAATAAATGCAAATCTTTAAAAATCTCAAAGCGAAAAAAAATGTTTGAGAAAAAAAGTTTTGTTTTGCTTACAAAAATAATGAACTGCAAAGGGAAAATTAAGCTTTGAGAAATAAAAATTTTATTTGCAAACATAAAAAGAATTGTAAATAAAATTAAGCAGTGCAAATAAATAAATAAATAAATATTTGCATACATTCAACCTTGAGTTTGCGATACTGTTTTCACTTTGCACTTCTTGTTTCTGCGCATTTCACTTTGTGGCCCTGATTTGACAAGGGGGCGGAGTAAAGGGTACTTGGGCATTTACGGCAGGCTGTGAAGTGAAAACAGCATCGCAAACTCAGGATTGACTAAAAGCAAATCAAAATGAGCATATATATATACACAGTTGAAGACAGAATTATTAGCCCCCCATTGAATTTTTTTTTCTTTTTTAAATATTTCCCAAATGATGTTTAACAGAGCAAAGACATTTTCAGAGTATGTGTGATAATATTTTTTCTTCTGGAGAAAGTCTTATTTGTTTTATTTCTGCTAGAATAAAAGCAGTTTTTAAGCTATATATTTTTTCGATAGTACAAACCACCATTATACAATAACTTACCTAATTACCCTAACCTGCCTAATTAACCTAGTAAAGCCTTTAAATGTCACTTTAAGCTGTATAGAAGTGTCTTGAAAAATATCTAGTCAACTATTATTTACTGTCATCATGACAAAGATAAAATAAATCAGTTATTAGAAATGAGTTATTAAAACTATAGGGTATATGCCGAAGCATGCTAATAGAACTTTTAATTTGCCAGTTATCTGGATTAAGCGCTTCCAGTGAACTGTATGCGGCCTGTATGTAAATTCATAGCAAGGACTACACCACTGATCCCAGGAGCTAGGTTTTATTTGCTGTTTTTGTTTTTCATGAATCCACCGGAGGCTGCTGTGTGTGCTTTTTCAGATCTCAAATTTCTCTCGCGAGTGAGATTCGCTCCCGCTGTTCTCGCTTAAATCCACCAGAGGCCGCTGTCAACTGACTGACCCCATTGTCATGGTCGTCTCCTCTCTGCGTCTTAAGTCTGCCGACATACATGACAAGCTACTGGTCAAATTAGTAATAGCAGGAAAGCCGTCCATACAAAAGTAAGTGGCCAGCTGGTAAGCTTGAAAAGAAACTGTGTCATTCCGCCCCGTAGCATTCGAAAGTCGAAATGCAGCCATACATACTTCTGGCTATATAATTTGTGATCTCAAGAAATGTATATAGGGGTACGTTTTCAGAATGAGCCTATGTTGGTATTTAATATGAAAGATTGTGGGGGTGGCAAGGTGGCTAAGTGGTTAGCACTGTTGCCTCACAGCAAGAAGGTTGCTGGTTCGAGTCCCAGCTGGGCCAGTTGCCACTTCTGTGTGGAGTTTGCATGCGTTTCCTCCGGGTGCTCCGGTTTCCCCACAGTCCAAGGACATGCGGTATAACATGGGGTAAACAAAATTGTCTGTAGTGCATGAGTTCTTGCGTGAATGCAAGAGTGTTTGGGTGTTTTCTGGTACTGGGTTGCAGCTGGCAGACCATATACAAGAATAGTTGTTGGTTCATTCTGCTGTGTGACTCCGATGAAGGGACTAAACTGAAGGAAAATGAATGAATGATGATTTTCACAATTGAAATACAGTATACAATATCATCCAATGGCAATAACCTAACCTCTAACACCAGTACATATCGTATGCTATTGATATATCAAGCACCACAAATCAATGGTGACTAGATTTGAAGCAGTCTCCACTATCCTTTGTCATAGTAACCATTTTCAATGCAGTCTAAAGGCCAAAGTAGACATTAATCCAACCTCATCTCTCGCTCTCTTAATCTGTCTATACGTGCCGATGAGCGCCTGTCCTTGGCTTATGTTGGCTCTCCTTCTGATTCTCAATTTCCATCTTTATCGTCCCACAGATGATGTCATCGCAAAGCCATGTGCCAGCTAAACAAGGCCTGGCAAGGGATGGGATTTGTGGGATTTTGGAGCATAGAGCACTAACAAGTATTCACACATGCCTCTGTTCACCGCATGTCCTCTTCTGTTGACATCAACCCAGCTCAGCGATGGCTCAGGCAATGAAACAGAACTTCAATTACACAGGCATCTGGTTTGGCCTGAGAGGTTTTGGGCCAGTGAGGACGTTCGCTCTATGATTCTTCACTCTGGCCCCCCCTTTCAACGGTTTCCGCTCAGCTTGGGGGCGCATTTGCAGCTGTCACAGACCTCTATTCCCATTGCCTAATAATCCAGTAATGCAAAAACGTCTATATAAAAAACACTCTTTGCCAACCAAATGTGTGTGATGGGTGAGGGAGTCTTTTTTTATTAGAAGCAGCACCCCGTAATTACCATTCCACTTCACTGAGTACTGGCCCAAGCAATTAACATGTCATCCAATTAGCTCACCAGGAGATCCATAAAGAGCCCAGCATTGTTAGCATGCAGATGACTCTGAAAATCAGGCGACGCTCAACATTCGCAGGCTCAGGTTAGCCTACAAATGTGTCTATGTGTTTTGGTTTATTAACTTAATTTGAAAGCACGCTGAAATTAGTGTTTTATGTTGTAATGATATGGAAATTTCTGGTAGTGGTGTATAGAAAAGCGATATTGTGATTTCAAATATTACAGTGTTGATATCCAAATATCGATATTTTTGACAACACTATTTTCAGTTGAGTCATCTATTTAAGTTTTTAAACACTCCAGCATCCAATAATGGTTTACCTTTTCATATGATGAGTTATTAGCATGATTTCTAAAGGATCCCAAAACCAAAATATTAATTCTATAAATGAATGTTTGCCGGGCGTCACAGTGGCACAGTGGGTAGCATAATCACCTCAGAGCAAAAAGGTCGCTAGTTTTAGCCTCGGCAGGAGTTTGCATCCTCCCCATGTTTGCGTGGGTTTTCTCCGGGTGCTCCGGTTTCACCCACAAGTCCAAAGACATGCGGTACAGGTGAATTGATAAGCTTAATATTGTCCGTATTTTATGTGTGTGAATGAATGTGTATGGGTGTTTCCCAGTGATGGGTTGCTGCTATAGAATACTAAATGTTATTTAGCATAGTATACAAACTATATTATATGAAACTATAAAATAATAAATAATAATTATATAGTATATAACTATATAAATAATAATAATATAGTTTAGTATATATAATATTCTAAATTATATCATGCTAAAGAAATTCACAGATTCTTTGTGTCTACTGTATTTCTTTTATTTATATTTCCCAAAAATGCTGCATTGGTGAGAATAGGACACTTTATTCTGGGAAATAACTATCATCATGTAACTAATTTCATATCCTGCAAACAATAAACAATCAATACATCTATAATATGCAATAATATAGTGTATAATATATAATAATAACCACTTACCTGCCACTTTATTAGGTACACCAGTCCAAAGCTCGTTATCGCAAATTTCTAATCAACCGAACACATGGCAGCAACCCAACGCATTTAGGTATGTAGACACGGTCAAGACGATCTGCTGCAGTTCAAACTGAGCATCAGAAAGGTGATTTAAGAGACTTTGAACGTTGTTGTTGTTGGTGCCAGATGGGAAGGTCTGAGTAGTTCAGAAACTGCTAAACTACTGGTATTTTCATGCACAACCATCTCTAGGGTTTACAGAGAATGGGCCAAAAAAGAGGAAATATCCAGTGAGCGGCATTTCTGTGGGCGCAAATGCCTTGTTGATGCCAGAGGTCAGAGGAGAATGGCCAGACTTGTTGGAGCTGATAGAAAGGCAA
Source organism: Danio aesculapii (assembly GCF_903798145.1). NCBI lineage: Eukaryota > Metazoa > Chordata > Actinopteri > Cypriniformes > Danionidae > Danio > Danio aesculapii. The sequence continues at coordinate 17,263,091 of NC_079443.1, forward strand.
CAGTAACTCAAATAACCACTTGTTACAACTGAGGTATGCAGAAGAGCATCTCTGAACACACAACACATCCAACCTTGAGGCGGATGGGCTACAGCAGCAGAAGACCACACCGGGTGCCACTCCTGTCAGCTAAGAACGGAAACTAAGGCAACAATTCACACAGGCTCACCAAAATTGTACAATAAAAGATTGGAAAAACATTGCCTGGTCTGATGAGTCTTGATTTCTGTTGGAACATTCAGATGGTAGGGTCAGAATTTAGCATCAATAACATGAAAGCACGAATCCATCCTGCCTTGTATCAATAGCTCAGGCTGGTGGTGGGGATGTAATGGTGTGGGGGATATTTTGTTGGGACACTTTGGGCCCATTAGTACCAATTGAGCATCATGTCAACGCCACAGCCTACCTGAGTAATGTTGCTGACCATATCCATCCCTTTATGACCACAATGACCCATCTTCTGATGGCTACTGCCATCAGGATAACATGCCATGTCATAAAGCATGAATCATCTCAGACTGGTTTCTTGAACATGACAATGAGGTCACTATACTCAAATGGCATCCACAGTCACCAGATCTCAATCCAATTGAGAGCACCTTTGGGATGTGGTGGAAAGGGAGATTAGCATCATGGATGTGCAGCCAACAAATCTGCAGCAACTGCGTGATGCTATCATGTCAATATGGACCGAAATCTCTGAGGTATATTTCCAGTACCTTGCTGAATCTATGCCACGAAGGATTAAGGCAGTTCTGAAAGCAAAACTAGTAATGTGTACCTAATGAGGCTGGTGAGTGTATATCACACTACAGTACCTTTTCTGTATATTAATTCAATATTTTTTATGCACTGACCATATTGAAAGAACTACTGTATTGTTATATATGAAATTTTAAAACATACAGTATATTAAAAAATGTACTCTCTCGTGATTATTTATCTCACTTTATTTAGAACTTCAGGGCAAAGGTTTGATTAAGAAAGTATAAATATAAAATAAATATTAATGAAATATAAAACACTCTTTAAAAACAAATGGTTACACAGCTAACATAAAACATTGCTAAATACATTCAAGCTTTCAACTTTCTCGGCATGCAGTTATTCAGGTTTCTGCCTACACCCCATGGTAGTGTGTACGATTGCAGTCATGCGAAATGATAAAAAATTTTGTTTTGTCCATATGACATTATATCGTCACATTACAGCCTAAGATACTTCTTTAAATAAACATTAACCAGTCCAGGGCGGCAGTTGAAAATGCATTTGATGGTCTTGTGGTGTAAACACTCATAAGGTTGAATTTTAAATCGAGTTTTTAGTTTTTGAGTTTTTAAACCGCTACAAAACCCTGCTCTTCACCTACTGTACTGACTTAACATGCATACAGTACATCAACACAGGATGTGTAGTGAGAAATCACACCGAGATGAGCTATTCATACTTTGCCTGGGTTTACTAGTACTCATAAAATTCATACAGTCAAATATAAAATACAAAATATTTACATCTTAATGACGTTAGCTTCTATTTTGTGTATCTTCCAAAGCATTTATATGCATTGTAGAGTGTTCATTATGAAGTCTGACAACAACTCAAAAGTACAAAATAAAGACCTGGGGAACAGCACACACACAGTAATGTGATACAACCAAATGGAAACGGTCAGGTCAAAGTGCACATCATTTCCTCTGTAAACAGAGCGATGCATTTCAGAAATGGCTTACAGAACGTGATGAAGACCAACTGAAAGAAAGGAAGATTTGTGAATTGAAAAGGCGATTTTTTTGGCAAACAAATCTAATAATGCAGCATGACAATGAGTCTATTTCTGTGCTCAACCATGTCTCAGAAAAAAAGTTCACATGGGGGAACCAAACTGGCTCTTAATTCACTTTGTGAAGTCTTTACTGAAAATAAAAGGTCAACGGTCTGCAGATTATAAGATGAAATACTGTAATGTTCTTACAAAACTTTCTTAATTGGCAGTTTATGAAACAAGACCTGGAACTTACGCAATTTAATATAAATGGGAGCGCTGTTTGGGATAAAATAATTGCAGCCTCAGGAAAACAGCATTATTTACTTTAGTATTGTGTGTACACAGTGTATACTGAAGAACACAAAATATTTGTTTTGAGATCTTCCTCTTCAAATTACCAGCTTTGTTTTCAACAGTTCCTTGAGACATGTATACATAAGAGATGAGCCTAGTCAAGTGGCAAAAAAAGTTACAATTTTGCATGCACATTAATGGATATACAATGGTTTCATACGTGTAGACACTTGAATTAGTATTTTCTGTAGATGGAGCAATCAATGCATTATCAGGGTTCCCTGTAATAAGGGGTGTTTGGTTCCGAGTTTTTTGGAGTCGACTCCAATTCTCAACTCCTAATTTTGGAGTCACTGGAATCGACTTTATTTACATTCACTTAAAATAGCACAAGGACAAAACATGCTGTATCATATCGTGCTTTATACAATCGCATTTCTCCTCTTGTCAGACAAAACTAGCAGTTTAAATCATCTGCAGTCGAAATAAAACCGTTAACAGCCTACACTTTTTTACAGCATATTTTAATTGTCTAGTTTAGATCACTTAGAAAATTACATTGCAATCTAGGAGACAAAGTTCATTCAATAATTCATTTACTTTTCAATTTAGTCCCTTTATTAATCTGGGGTCGCCACAGCGGAATGAACCGCCAACTTATCCAGCATATGTTTTACGCAGTGGATGCCCTTCCAGCTGCAACCCATCACTGGGAAACACCCATACACTCCTGTTCACACACATACATTATTGACAATTTAGCTTACACAATTCACCTGTACCGCATGTCTTTGGACTTGTGGGGGAAACCGGAGCACCCGGAGAAAACCAATGTGAACACGGGGAGAACATGCAAACTCCACACAGAAATGCCAACTGACCCAGCCAAGGCTCGAACCAGCGACCTTCTTGCTGTGAGGCGATTGTGCTACCTACTGCGCCAGAGCAAGGTTTTTTTCACAGTATGTCTGATAATATTTTGTCTTCTGGAGAAAGTCTTATTTGTTTTATTTTGGCTAGAATAAAAGCAGTTTTTAATTTTTTAAAAACCATTTTAAGGTCAGAATTATTAGCCCCTTTAAGCTATACTTTTTCAATAGTCTACAGAACAAACCATCGTTATAAAATAACTTGCCTAATTACCCTAACCTGCCTAGTTAACCTAGTTAAGCCTTTAAATGTCACTTTAAGCTGTATAGAAGTGTCTTGAAGAATATCTAGTCAAATATTATTTACGGTCATCATGGCAAAGATAAAATAAATCAGTTATTAGAAATGAGTAATTAAAACTATTATGCTTAGAAATGTCTTGAAAAAAATCTTCTCTCCATTAAACAGAAATTGGGGGAAAAAATAAACAGTGGGAGCTAATAATTCAGGGGGGTTAATAATTCTGACATCAACTGTAGATTATGTGATACAATTTCACCAGATGACTTCAGTAGATCTATTTCAGAAAAAAAATCATTCATTTAGATTGATTGCGGTGGTTATGTAATGGTTTGAATCATGTATAAAAATAAACAAATTGCAAGCAAGAATAACTACAATAGCACAAAGAAAAAGTTAAATAAACAGTGTATATGGCTTACCGTAGAGACAAACAGTATTCAGGTACAGAAATTGAATAACGGAATGACAAATAAAACTGTATTAATCATTTTATTAATGATTCAGTAAAATTATTCTTTCTTAAAGTTACAAATGTAGTACGTTATTGTGCCTGAATGTTTTACACTCTATTGAAATGCCTTTAAAACACATGCAAATGATAAAGTTTCACTCTGTTACGGTTATACTTTGCACTGACTGCACAAATCTAATGTATTCTCAATTGTTAACTACAACCCTAAATCAGGAAACGTTGGGACAGTATGAAAATCCAAATAAAAAAAGAAAGTAGTGATTTCTAAATGTACTTTGACTTTCATTTACAATTGATTATTATTATTATTATTATTATTATTATTCTGCCCTTAATCGAGAACCTTTTGAGAGTCTAAACATGCTTAAAAAACTCATGAAACTTTGCACTCACACCAGATGTGGTGAAAATGATCGTTTGATGTGGGTTTCAGGAGTGGGTGTGGCAAAATAACTCGACAGCACAACCTATAAACATTTCATGAAGTGGCCCACGAGCAGCGTTTCACATACACATACAAAAATTGCCACAAGCATCAAGCATGCCAATACCTACAAAAAAGTCTCTTGGAGCAAAATCCGAAACCGAAGAGGAAGTCAGATATTTTTAATTATTGTTTTGTTTTTCAAAATAAACACGTACTTCAATTTTGGTTCTTGCAACACATTTCGAAAAATGTGTGTAAAGTTGCCATTCATTTTCACAACACATAAAAGACATTTGGGGACTGAAGGCAGTGTTTCAGATATACTTTAGTCTCATTTTTCGTGCAAAGAAGTCTTAAAGTGGGCAACAGTATAGGGTCTTTGTTGTCGCATTTTGCGATTCAAAATGTGCCACACATTCTCTATTGCAGACAGGTCAGGACTGCAGGCAGGTCAGTCAAATACCTCGATCCTGTATCTATATTTCATAAAATTTTTTAAATATAAAATGTAATTTATGTACCTTTATCTAAGGTGATGTAGCCATGCTCTATAAAACTAAAGTTTTCCCTTCCTTGCCCTGTCAGACCCCTAGAATACATATTTATAAAACTATATGTAACAATGTACTACATGAAAGCACAAAAAAAGAGAAAAGGAAGGCTCCAAACCAAACGTTAAAAACAATGACACCATGTCTGTGTTTGCTTGGGCCATAAAAGCTTAACAGATTAACCTGTGTTCGTTCACACCCCAAACACAATGCTAACGGATATAAGGAAGTCATTTGTCAGAGTTTGTTTGAATAAGCTCTTGTTGGGTTTGTGACCGTGTGTGTATAAGCACTTGTACAAATAAATAATGCGCCAACATACCACACCGCTCAGGCTCCAGTCGGACAAAAAAAAAAAACAAAAAAAAAAACAAGAGAGTTGGCAGCAGTCCAAAACTCTCTTGTCTCCGCAGTGCAGGTTCAGGTCAGGTCGTTCCTGTCGCTTGTCTCTCTGCCATTCATACTCATTTTTTCCATCCTCGTTTCTACCTACTGCACAGAGATTAACCCCTCGGCATCCAATCTGTTACATCCATCAAAGCTGTGGCACACACTCACGTTCACAGATGAACGGTTCCGGGCTTGCCAACTGATGCTGTGGTGTTTAATCTCCAAGGCTAAAACTGCAACACGAAGCCGTCTGAAAATCATCCATAAACTTCATAGGAAAATCTCTCATCAGAAATCCATAAACAGCACTGATGCATGTCTTTTTCCCCCTTGTAGAATAGCAAGGAAAATTCCCACCAACAACGAAACAAGCTGGATTCTCTATTTCAGGCTGAAGCTAGGGCAGATGGTCAGGAAAGTACTGATGTGCAAAAATGACATGGGTCAATGCCTCATCTTGCGTTGGATGGTGTTGGTATCATCATCAGAAGAAGGATTTATTGTTAAGAGAAGACATTTACTGTATCTGTGTTGTTTATGATGAGAGGATATGATAGGGTTCAGGATTAAGTCGATTAAGCACATGTGCACTATTGTGTTTCCAGCAGTTACTAGTCTGCTAGTCTGAATGCATCTGATTGGCTATTACATTCTTGTTTACAAGTGTATTGGTATTGTTTAATATCCTCTAACCTTTGACTGAGAAAAGTCTATCTCAAGTCATGCTTTCAACAGATTAGAGTGGATCAACTAGTTCTTCCAGTGTTTCATTACTAGACTTGGGTTTGAATTAATCTGGTAAAACACACACCAAAGTTTGTCCTACAGTGCTGAAATTCTGTGTATTTCTTTTTATTATTGTTGTTTATCTGTAGTTTGCCAGTACTGAGTTGCAGCTGGAAGGGCATCCGCTGTGTAAAATGGTTGGTGGTTCATTTCACTGTGGTGACTCCTTATGAATAAAGGGACAAACCCGAAAGAAAGTGAATGAATGAACGAATGTGTTTTTGTGCATTTTAAGCAATAGACCAACAAACCACAACAGACTGAGCAGTCTGACCAATCACAATAGATCAGGTTCACGTAGATGAGGAATTGAACAAATAATTTGAGACTCTGAGAAATGAAGCGATGTGAAAAGTATATATAAAAATGTAATAATATAATAAAAAATGCTTTATATAAAAAAAAACAGTTTTTTAACCTACAATGGGTGTAAACTCATTATAGGAGACCCCCCAAACAAATTTAGGAATCATTAAAATAAGTCAAGTGGTTAGTGTGGCAACATATTGCACCAACACTCCAGGCATCCTAAGTTTAAGTACCGGCTCGTGGACTTTTCCTAATCCCCTCCCTCTCTTTCTCTCCTACTTCACTTCCTCTTAATATACTGTCATGTGAAATAAAAGCAAAAATGGCAAAAAATAAATCTTAAAAAAATAAATAGTATAATAAGGAAATTATGTCCTAGATATCAAAAGACATATAACTTTGCTGTATCTGTTATAAAAGTGGTTCTTTCCACAAGATCTCATGGCAATTCGTAACTTTTTGATTTAGTGGCTAATTGGTTTACTAAACAGGGCAACACTGCTGCAAATTGGTTAAAAAAATAAAAAATATATTATTAATTATTCACTTTAATGCTATTCCAAACAGTTGCGACCTTAGTTCATCTTTGGAATAAAAACTATATTTTAAATGAAAAAATATATTTTAGATGAAACCTGAGAGCTCTCTAATCCTCTCAGTAAGGTTCCCGATCATATGCCTTCAATGATTTAATTGGAATGTAATGAAGCTACAAGAATGCTTTTGAACACACATTAAAAAAAGACTTGTTTTAATAGTTTCTTATTCTCAGTGTCAGCATATTGCACACGTGTGATTGGTGTGGGGGGCAGGGGGTTTACAACAGTGCACAGTTCTTAGGAACATGCATAATATACTGACACTAAAGAGAAAAAAAACTGTTGAATAAAGTCATTATTTTTGTTTTATATGCATGCAAAAGCATTGCAACCTTGCTATCTATGGAGGATGAGGGAGCTCACAGATTTCATCTAAAACATCCTAATTCTAAAATCTAAATCTTAAATCTTCATCTAAAGATAAACAAAGGTCTCAGTGTTTTGAATAAGATAAATTAATAATAATAATAATATATATATATATATATATATATATATATATATATATATATATATATATATATATATATATAAATATATATATATATATAAATATATAAATATATATATATATATATATATATATATATATATATATATATATATATATATATATATATATATATATATATATATATATTTATATATTTTGTGAAATAACACTACCAGTTAAACTCTAGTGCTATTTTGGAATTTCCGCCTGGATTTTGCCTACCCAAATCTAAAAGCTTTCCAAATCCACATGCCGAGTTGTAAATGCAAAATTTTTTTATCATTTTAAAGAAAACCCTTTGAATTTTCATAAAACACTATTGAAAGTGTTTAAAATAACTGTATTTGTTGCCTGTGTAATAATAAACACCTAAAAAAGAGGCGCTTTTTATATATATATTTTTTTTAAAAACTCAGATTTGAAAGTGTACCTTTTAGGTTCTGTGTGGTCTAGCTTGCTGTAATTAATTTTGGTGGTTCCTGCACATATCTGTAATCATAGGAAAAAAGAAAAATATCTCTACCATAATCTATGCAAAAGTTATTGTATTCCAACTGATGAGAGGTCAGAGACCAGTCATTGTTTTCATATTTCACTATTCTTTTGTTTGATCAAACATAATTCACTGTGTTTGGACCACGTCAGACATATAAAAGGATTACTTATGCACATCACCTCAAAAACAGAGGAGAAACGTCCCTGAAGCGCACAGCATATGGTAAGAGATGACAGCTGTCTGTGCTATCTGGGGCTGCTTATTGATCATAAATGTATTGTTTTCACTTCTGCGCCATGGAAACACCGCGATTCATTCGACAACTGTTTGATATGAGAATATAATTCAGTAAAAAAATGCTAGAACCATATCATGTCATGGCATGTCAGATACTGGAGAGCATTTGATTGATAATAATGTGCTGAGAAGTAGTAGTATGGGTAGTATGGGTTGACGTGAATAAAACTGTTGATGCATTTAGGCGGAAGTAACAAACTACAAGCTTTACATGTTGATATCAGTTATATATACTGTAAACACGAATTCTGTCACTGTTTTAGAGCACATTAACTTGTAGACATCTTAAAAACAAGCCATCTTGTTACTAGCATCTAAAAAAACAAATTTAATTTCATTGGATCTTTAATAAACCACATTGAAGGATTATTTCATATTCTCTAGTACAGGGGTGTCTAAACTCTGTCCTGGAGGGCCGGTGTCCTGCATAGTTTAGCTCCAACGTCCTTCAACACACCTGCCTGGATGTTTTAGTATACCTAGAAACAGCTTGATTAGCTGGTTCAGGTGTGTTTAATTGGGGTTTGAACTAAAATATGCAGCACACCGGCGCTCCAGGACTGAGTTTGGACACCCCTGCTTTTCTACTAACTGCACTGGTGCCAGCTGTTAGTAAATGTGGCCAAAAGTCTCTTGGGTCTCTTTTATCCTCTTAGTCAACCAGTTGATGGACGACTAGTTGACTACCCAAAACCCATGCCTAGAGGCAATGGCCTAAGCACACCCGTGGCACTGATCCAACACACACACACTCCACTGCTTCATCAGCAAATACTATCGTGTGCTTCCATGAAAGAGTGGCGTGAGAGGGAGAGCGTGTGTGTTCTCTTACTCTGTAGGACTCCCTTCCCTTCATGAATAAAGAAGAAGTGTTCTGCACACTCAGCCGACATGCAATTCACACTGCAGCGCAAGCAGGGCAAGGCCAGTGGACACACACAGAGAAGCAGAGCAGGGGTACTTACACAAAGGAGTGGGTCAGTGGGATCTACCACTGGGATAGACTAAGGGGTGTCTTAATAGTTTAACTGGAATCACACACACACATTTTACAGATGTTCTAGGATGGCACACATTATGACTGCACACAATTCACTACCTGATGTAAAATTCGAGATGACAAGACGAGAGTAAAAAGTTCTCAGGCTATTGTTCTTGCATGATCATTTTAGAGGCAAAATCTTTAGCCATTTCATGGCATGTCTAGGTCAACCGACAAATATCAAAGCATGTTTCTGTTAAAAACATAGTATGAAAGGTATTGCAAGTTTGCAATATTTTAACTCATAAAACATTTTCCCTTGCAAGTTTATATTTGAGAATTTAAGACTCAAGAGTTGATATATACATTTTCAAGAGTTAAAAATGTATATACCTTGCCATTTTGATTTCTTTTTCTCAGAATTTTAATTTTTCCTTAACTGTAAGATGTCAAACACTTTTATATAAAAAACAATTACACATCATATTTTGCCTCAATTATTAGTAATTATTCATTAATAAATGATGCATCATCATTACGGAAATGCAAGTATTATTATAAAGGTGATATTTTAACAACATGTAACCCATCGGTCCTACTGCACTCAACCTGGTCTGAGCTGGGATCGAACCAGCGATTCTTTGTATAGGGGTCAGTTGCTCTAATGCTGCGTTCATACCAGATGTGAAAGACGCGTCAAGCGTGAGTGATTTACATGTTAAGTCAATGCAAAGACGCGAATAGACATCCTGCGACGCGATACGCACAACTGAGAAATCTCCCTGCCGACACCGGAGAACAGTTCATCAAACTGGGCTTGGCTCAGTCGGAAGCACCGCTGAAAGCTTCCATCATCTAGGTATAGTTCCTGGAGGAGTTTATTAGCTCACAGAGCTGGGTGCACCTCAGAATGGATCTAGTGGACTCAGACACGGCTCCAATTGAATTGACACTTTTTTCAGTCTTAATAAAGCACATAAACACAGCTGTTCTCTGAATAAAATCAATGTTAGCCATTTAGCAACAAAGCTAGAGTCATCGGGCAGACAGAAGCCCTGCCCATGACGCGAATCCGCGTCTGTTGTTAAGTGAACTTGACCCGTGAATAAAGCAGATTTGACGTGTGAATGAAGTGAGTAAACTTAAAATGTTCACCCGTCTATTTACACGCGAGTATCGCAATTTATCCGCACATCCCGCATCTGGTGTGAACACAGCATAATGAAGAGGCTAAAGACAATGACCTCTAGTGTCTGTTGCTATAGCACCTTTATAGGTCAGAAGAGTGAGGTTTGCCTGCACAGCACTAGCTGGCCTCTGTTACACTCACCCCCCTAAACCTCACTCCCATCCTGGACGAGCCCCCATGTGTAACATGGAATCCACTTCGCTAGCTGGCCTCCATTACAAACGTAACAAAGGTAAAAAAAAAAAAGTATTAAGTAGGCAAATAAAATGCTTCCGTAGATATCTCAAGTATGAGCTTAATATGAATTTCAAAATTAAAATTGCAAAAACAGTTAAAAAAAAAAAGCTAAACTTTCGCAGAACAAAAAGGGCCTCAATGTTGACAAATGTAGAGAAAAAGCAGTGTTTATTTTATTTGGTACATGCTGAAATAAACTCTTCATAATAAATATCACTGTGCTATAATCCAAAGCATGAAACAAATGTAGCCTATATTTAAATTCTACTGATGGATCAAAATGTTAAGCCTTAAAAGGCACCATATCTTACCAGGAGTGACCTTGCAGATTATGGCCTAAATGTGGCTTGGTCATAACAGAGATTTACGACAGACTCCCAGAAGGAAAAGTGGTATAACAGGAAAGAGGAGAAAATGGAAGCAAGAAATAAAATAACCTGTGGGGGGGGAAAGAACAGAGAAGCCAAGATAAAAGAAGAGATAATGGGATTGTCTATCCGGTCCCGTACGTCAAACACTCTAAGAAACAGGATAAAAGTTCAAGCTGTACTGTCTTAGAAGAACTATCAGAGGAGAAATTTCTCAGAAATCCTGACACTGCAGAAGAGATTTCAACCTCACCCATGTTCAAAGTTCATTTATGAGAGCGAACAGGGCCAGATATTTCGATGTAAACACAGCTTAATGAAAACTTATGCTAGTTCCTACTATCTGTTCTCTAATCTGTTCCCTCAACTGAGAGTAAATGGAAGACGAGAAAAACTCAATAGTATCATATTCACATTATGATGTATATTACTATGTACTTTGGCTTCCAAGAAAGGATTCAGGCATCTTCAGATAGTTTGCTATGGGTTTCTAGTAATGCAAGAGTGTATTTACCTGTATAGAAACTAGGACTGTTTAATATTGGATATTAATAATGCCTGGATAAGATAATCATCATTTTAATGAGTCTTTCAGTTACTCATTATTGATGATGATGATGATAATTATGATGGCTAAAGACTCATATTTTTTTTCAAAAACACTTTATCTATTGTTACCAGCACTTTTTTAGTCAACAATTGTTCTATTACTTATTTTAAAAATACTGTTAGATTTACAGGGACTACACTATCTGACAAAAGTATTGTCGCCTAACCAAGTTTTAGGAACAACAAATAATAGCTTTCTAACCTTCTAGTTGATCACTTGGTATCAAAAGTTGCTTATATGAAAGGCAAAGGCCTCTAGATTATATTTATTTTACCAAAGTAAAAAATAGGATCATGCCTTGATTTTTAATTATTTAATTAGGACAGTAAGGTCCGACTTTGCTTAGACAAAATTCTTGTCACTTAACATAAATAATATCTAGTATAGAATATAAAGTCATGGTGCAGTGGACAAAGAATTATTATTGTGTATGACTCCCATGATCTTGGAGGACAGTTAAACAGATGATTCATTGGAAAAATCTACCTTCTGCCACTTTTCCAAATGATCAACTACAAGTCAAGGTATGATTTGTTGGTCTTACATCTAGGATTGATGACAAGACTTTTATCAGGTAGTGTACGGGCAACAAAATGCATATTTAAATCCCTTTCTTTCTATTCTTTCTTTGTCCGTGTAGTAGAAATAGTCAACAAAACAGAAATAGTCAAAAAAAAACATTTTTATTATTGTATTACTTACCCAAAACACTACCATAAAGTTTGCTGAATGTTGTTAAAAAGCAATAAAAAAAATGAAAGAGCCCCTATTTTGCATTACAAATGGTCATATTTTAGTTTTGGGGTCTCCAACAACACTCTAATATGCATGCAAAGTCAAAAAACACTTTCACGGTCTCATAATATGCATTTATTTTTACCTAACTATCCCAACGACTCCCATCTGATTCGTTCAGCACTTCATTTGTTCCCAAACCCCTCTTTAGCGCGAAGCTCATCTGCCCTGATTGGTCCGATGACCCAGTCTGTTGTAATTTGTTGACTGCGTTTAGAGAGAGATAGAGAGAAATGCCCACCACGGCTATATGTAACAGATGTGTAACTACACGGCTAAGTACCACACAGAGTTTGTGAGAGCCCAATGCAGGAATGCATATTACACTACTCTTAACGCTAACCCCAAGTAATAACAACAACACACATTAATTATTAATCCACACAGTGGCAAAAGTTGGGGCTATTTCGAAAACTGGCTGCGCCACGCGTGTGAGGAACAGATGATGGTGGCCATAGCAAAGGCAAACAGCAGAGGATTGTGAGTTCATAAACGCATTTAAATTGGTAAAGGAAGAAGCACGGGTCGCGTTTTCAACGTGGTTTTGGACGCAACATGTGAATAGCCCCATAAAGATTTAACCTGAGAGATACAGTACAAGCACTGATCTATAATAGATATAATATTACAAGCCGTGCGGGGTGATTACAACTTATAACACACGATTAAACATGGATTTTGCATCAGTTGCCAACCATCAGTTGCCTCAGTCTGACAAAGTCTCCTACATAATAGTTTTTGCTGCTCCTTCCTTTAATTGCAAACGGGCGATGAATCCCACGTTGCAGCGTAGGTTATTATATAAGTCATCAGAAACATGACAGGAACAAACACAGCACTAAGTTGGCTATATTGTGGTATTGTGAAAATGAACTTCAAGCCTTTATTCCCTTCAGCCGAATCTCCATCTGTCAGTGATCGTCATCTTCAAGTCATGATCAGTCCCGTGATCCTCAGCGCTCCGCTAGTGTCTGAAGAGAAAGGAGCGTTCACATTTTACCGGATCCAGTACTACATATTTGGCAATGTACTGTGACGACGTCGACGTGTTCAAGCAAAAGATCCGAACCCAACTCTATTCATTCATTTGACTCTGAGTCGACTATTTCATTAAAGAATTAATAGTTTTAAACACGGTGCACTTTTAGATTTAAACCTCAGCTGGATGTTTTCATTCACTTAGTGCGGTGTTGCACACTGCATAGAAGGTCATTTTCAAAAACCCAAAATAGGGGCTCTTTAAGATTTCACTTTTAAGCTCTATTGACCAACCCTAATAAGGACGGGGGGGAAAAAAGAAAGAAAGAAAAACCCCAACTGTTTATTTAGTGATGCCAAACACTTAGGCACAATTGGATCCAAGCAAGCAGAAAACCAAGTTAATTAAATTAAATGAAGCAACAGCGACCAACACTGTTCCAAACAAACCCTCTGACTAAACAAAGCAGCAAACACTTACCGCACTGACAGAATCAGACTTGACAGTGACAGCAGCAGCACATGAAGCTCAACTTCCTGCCTCTCGCTCGCTGTCCCAATGGTACATCTTTGTTTGGAGTGTGAATTTCTCATGCCCTTCCTCTGTCTTTCTTCTTCCTTTCCTTCCATCTCTCACCCTGCCTCCAGCTCAATCTCCCGTCTCTTCTTCTATGTGGTTGACAGCACAAATTTGTGGTCATGACCTTTATCTCAGAGGCTGACTGTGAGTGGTCAGGCCCTGGGCTGTGGAGCTGTGCTGCAGTCACAGATATCCCGACACAAATGCACACACAGCCGCCGGCCACCTACTCACAGATAATTAACCTCACTGTCTCCGACATGTGGCTATGGTCAACACATGCTTCTCAACGCATTTGGCTCCTGAAACATTTGCAAGGTGGTCAGACTGCTACATTCTTTTTTTTTTTTTTTTTTTTTATAATTTTTTTAGGGGTTTTCACCTTTATAGTGATAGGACAGTGGAGATTTTACAGACAGGAAAGTGTGGGGGGCAGAGATAGGGGAAGGTTCGGCAAAGGACCTCAAGCCGGGAATCGAACTCGGGTCGCCGTGAACACCTAGGTGCCATGTGTCGACGCACTAACCACAAGGCTATTGGCGCCGACAGACTGCTAGATTCTTGAAATTAAATTGGTAAAGCCATTGTTTAGCCAAAAATGAGAGTGGTGTCATAATTTAGCTATACCTATCTGCTAGGGCTGGGTGATTATTCAAAATAAAATCGCAAACGTGCTTCAGCAATCATGTACATCTTAACAGGTGAAGCACAGGTGTGTGAAATTTAACAGTAAATGCCCTAGAGGGTGCAGCACACGCCATCATCCCACTCATCTGCACTTTACGGTTTGTTTGTTTTTTATTGTGGGTGTTCAGCATAGTTCGGTTGCACTATTCTGATTTGGCAGAACGAAAGTGTGCTCACTCAATTGGCTAGTAAGACTGTCACACACAGACGACAGTCACGCATTTGCTCTGGGTGGGGGAAATTAAATAATATATATTCATATCGCAGCCTTGAAATTAGCTAATCGGAACGTTTCAAATCACGATTGCGATTCGATTTTGATTAATTGCACAGCCCTACTTTCCACATTAGCCTAAACTGCATGATTCATAACCATTCACGCTTCCTGGGAATGCACATATTTTGCTGGCATCAATTCTTACAATCTACTGGTTGTGTAATGGTCATATGAGAGGGGCTTGACGAATCAGGGAATGTCATGCAGTAATCAAAAAGACCAGTCAGAGACCGAAGGTTTTTTTTTCCTTCACTTTCGTCAGTTGGTGAAGTTTGTTCCTCGCCACTGTCACCACTGGCTAGTTTGGTTTGGGATTGTGGAGCTGCGCATCGATGGATTTGCTCTTCAGTGTTTGGACTTCCAGCAGTGATCTTTAAACCACACTGAACTAAACATCAACTCTAAAAACTGGACTGACACAGTTTCAATTTACTAGAACTTCTATGTTAAGCTGCTTTGACACAATCTACATTGTACAAGTGCTATAGAAATAAACATGAATTGAATTGATTATGGAAAGCATTGCCTCTATTTTCAAAAGATTCCATTTCAGTCCGTCCTTACTGAACCATACAAGGCAAATTAGTTGAGTTTACAAACTAAAACAGGGTCTTTAGTGTTTTCAAAATGCCTATTTGCGTGGGTTGAAAATGCAGGAGTAGCGTGGACACCAGGTGTAACATAACAAAAGTTTTTGCATTTTAAAATGTAACGGCGCCTAAGTGAACAGGAAGAGGAAGGATTCCAGAAAAAAAGTAATAATTTAATAATTAGTGATAATAATTGACAGGTCTAAATTATTAGGCTTGACCCAAACTTAGGTTGGGAACATCCTTAAAATTTCTAATAGTGAATGATCCTGCTTAGGTATTTCAAGTTTCTTTTTATGACAGAACCAAGAACAAAAAGCTCATATATGTAAATTATGGCATTTCAGTTACTTTTAAAGAGCTTGAACCATTTTAACCTGATTTACCTTCACTATGTGAACAAAAAAATAGATAAAAATAATAAATAAAAGTTGTTGGGGGGCAGCACGGTGGCTCAGTGGTTTCCCCCACAGTCCAAAGACATGCAATATAGGTGAATTGGATTAACTAAATTGGCCGTAGTGTAGGAGTGCGCGTGTGAATGGGTATGTGTGTTTCCCAGTACTGGTTTGCACCTGGAAGGGCATCCGCTAAGTAAAACATATGCTGGAATAGTTGGCGATTCATTCTGCTGTGGCGATCCCTGATAAATAAGGAACTAAGCCAAAGAAAAATGAATGAATGAATGAATGTACATGATCGGAGTGACAATGAATGAGAAAATGATCGCAGAACTTATTTGTTAAACCATCCTTTTACAGGAATGTCTTGCTTTGGTTACTTAAGAGCAATCATATTCAGAGTCAAAATCCAATGACCTCTTGCTACACCTAAGTTGTGCTCTTCATCATGGGCCTGTCTGGGCGAGGGGGAGGGCAGAAGGATCTGAATCAGCAGGGCTCAAATCTAATGCTTACTCTGAGCAGCACTGAAGCACTTAGAGAGGTGGTGTTGAATTACACACTCTTGTCCTGCATCACCCTGTCCAGTCCAGAATGGCCATTTCACTGAGGAAATTCAAAACCAGCAGAGCAGTTAAGAGCAGGCGACCCATAATTACAGCTCAAGAAGCCCTTCGCGGGGTGTTTATGACTAGAAAATGAATTAATGATCGGTTCAGTGTGCATGGCAATTGGGCGCTTAACAGAAAGACTACATCTGCTGTGTTCTTCCCATGCAGAAAGGAAAAGATGAGTACGTTCAAAGTTGTGTGTGTACAAGAGAGCATATTACACAAGAGCGATGACAGAACCTTTCATAAGGTAGATCAAGTCTGATATCAGCTAGTATGAGAAAACACAATCAGCTTGCCGGACCCGATGATGACAAGACAGTCTTAGTCGGCATGCTCACGGACAGTCTGGACTCGGTTCACTGGCTACCTGATGCATATTGCTCAGAAAACTGGAAAGCACTTGCAAAGATCACAAGATCCAGCAAGATTGGCAGACGGTACTGAGCTCCCACAAGCCAGAAGAAGGATGTTTTATCAGTCGGCCAGGAAACAAAATTGTTAATGCTGTGACACTTACTTACATACAACTTTTTCATTTATTAAAATGTTTTACTTATGGTGTGCTGTATCATCAAATTGATCCAGACTAAATGCATGTAAAGTTTCTATAGACCCTTTCAATGTGGTAATGTCATTGGTACAAGAACATTTCCTGCTTGTTGTCAAACTATTTCATAACTATAACAAGAGGCAATTCAATCATAACCTAACATTAAAACGGCTATCATAACATTATTTATCAATGTGCAGACCTTTTTGGATTCTCTAAAGCTATGGAAATTAAAAATGTGAAACTGGAAATACGTTATTGTTTGAATCCCTCAAAATTTTTATGAGGAAATGATATAATTACATCTTTCAACCTTCATATAAAGTAACAAAAAAAAAAATGACGGTCACATTATGCCGAGACTGCATGATTTTCAAAGTAGTGGTATTACAGATGTTTTCACACTGCATGACCATCTGGGGTAGCATTCGGTCGGTGCTGTGTTTAGGCTGTAGGATGGATCGGCGACTGGGGGTTTTACACTACATGACTTTACAATTGGAAGAATCACCGATAACATTGTCTCGGCCCACAAACTGCATTTCACAACCAAAGACACGCGAGAAGTGATATGAAAACAACACAAGGTCACGTAGTATATCTTTTGTTATCAACAACATCATGAAAAAGAAGCCTTTAGTGGGGTAGAAAATTTACTTATTTTGTTCACCTGGCTTTTGAAGGGAATAAGCAATTTCTCTCGAACTTTTTTTCTTTTTCGACCCAGTTGTGGTATTGCTCAGATGACACAAGTGAAACACACACCGGTGCGCCTGCCAAATTTCCACAAGTTTCTTCTCCATTTCTTGGGTCCAAATAGACAGAAAAGAAGCCTGATTAACTTTCATTCCAACCTCGAGCTGCAGATACCCTTACAAGTGGATGCTGCTCTCTCATTGGCTGTAGGTAATCGGCAATGTTATTTTTAATCAGTACACATTTCACACGGCATGATTTTGAATCGCAGACAGCTCCAGTTATTAAGCATGCTAAATATCTCACGGGTGTGGGCGACTCATCAGCGATTCTCTCAGATTGTATCTTTGATCGTACACACTGTGAGATGGTTACTTATGTGAACGAGTACCGTTTTGCATGGGATATCAGGCATTCGATTTCTCAAAACCTGTTGGAGAGTTAAAATCTGGGCTAAAATCATGCCGTTTTAATGCGGACGTAGTGTTGGCTGTGTTATATTAAAAGAATTAAGTTGTGGTTTTTTTTATTTATTCAAACAGCCAGGACACTTTTGTCCCAAATATGCAGTTTGTTAGTACTCCTTCATTGAGAATCAGATTCAAGAAGTTATTATGAAATCATATCAGAAAAATCCATGTCATGTGCCAGTCTGTGGCATCAGTGTTCAGCACAACAGAAATCTCAGTCTACTCTAAAATATTTTAAAATATCACCTTCATTCAGTTAAACTGCAACTGGATGGACGGATGGATGGACGGACGGATGGACAGATAAATGGATAAACAATAGAAACAATGAATGGATGGATAAACAAAAGGAACAATGAATGGTAGGAAGGATGGATGAATGGATGGATGTATAAACAATAAGAACGATCAATGGATAGATGTACGGATGGATAGATAAATAATAGGAATGATGGATGGGTGGATAAACAAAAGGAATTATGGATAAATTGATAAATAATAGAAACGATGGATGGATAAACAAAAGGAACAATGAATAAATGGATGGATGGATGAATGGATGGATGAATGGATGGATGGACAAACAAAAGGAACAATGGATCGATGGATGAAGGGATAAACAAAAGAAACAATGAATGGATGAATGAATGGATGGAGGGATAAACAAAAAGAACAATGGATGGATAGACTGCCCGAAGCCTGATTTATTGATTGATTGATTAATTGATTGTTTAAAGCCTGATAGTCTGCGATATAGCTGAGGTAGAAGTTTTGTCATTCTGGGTAATGCAATTAAAAAAGGTACTGTTCAAAAAGAATTATATAAAAATTGTGATTTAGGAAAGGACCACAGCAGATCATCTTTTCTGTGTCAAGGTATGTTAAGATATCACTAAAGTAATGATAAAGTCAGTTGTGGTTTCACTGGTATGCTTCAACCAGTCCAAATAAAGATGCAATATTGCTAATGAAAAACAAATAAAAATCAAAGCTTGCCAATCTATCAAATGGCCTATTCCTTTCTAAGTGGACAGTTTTACAATTACCTGTGCAATACAAACCAAACTTAATGTTGGCAAGTTATAATCCTGGCAATTGGATGTCCGACAATAAAAAGAGCGATCAGAGGATGGATGGAAGCAGCAGCCAGGACTGCGATCCAACAAAGAGAGAACAAAGCCAGAAAGAGAAAGGATGCTCTGTGCTGCTGTACGTCGGAGATGGTCCCTGGAAAGCATGTGAAAGGAAGCGGTTCAGCCAAAGGACAAAGTCTAGTTCAATTTCCCAGTGAGTTTTCACACGATCCTCAGTAAAACAAAAAAATCTCCTTAACTGCTAATAGTTACTCATGAGAACGTTCCCCGTGGTCAACAAACCTCATTCCCTTAATGAAAACACAATTAACCAAACAATGCCCTCGTTAAATAAATTGCCCTTCCTAAATGGATGCCACCACAACGGCACTGAACACCCAGATTGCAACCCACACTAAACAAAGTCTGCAAGGAAAACAAAGCTAAAGCAGGCTTTTTGTAGCAATGCAAAAATGGCTGAATATGAGCAATCATCTTTTGCTTAATATGACATTTAAATTGCCTACAAGCCAGCAAACGCAACCTAAATGTTCACACAAAAATCACACAACACAATCCAATGACAATTTTTCAATTATTTTACATGTTGGTGAATTGGTGACTACTCATTTGAATTCTTACTAGGGGTGTCAAAATTAATAGTTTTTTTACAGTGCATCGCAAAGCAGAAGAGGCTGATATTGGTGGTGGTTTAGTAAGTGACCATAACAGTTATGATGTGTGATTTAAGATTACTGATTTGAATTCTATAAGGGAGTCGAGACACGTGCGAATAGCATACTACGGTCTTAGAAATAAAGGTACAAAATCTGTCCCTGGGGTGGTACCTTTTCAAAAGGTACAGTTTTGTTTTTTAACAGGTACTTAAGGGGCACCTATGGTGAAAAATCTACTTTTAAAGCTGTTGGACAGACATGTGTGTAAATATAGTGTATAGACAGTCATATTGGGGTGATATAAACACACCCAGTCCTTTTTTTTTCAAATTTAACAACATAAAAACGGTGGACCAATTGGAGTGGTTTTTAGACCAACCGCAACTTGACGTAGGAGTGCGGTCCCCCGCACAGCTGTTGATTGACAGTTGTGCATATTAACATGTCCCGGTAGTCATGTGTATAACCATATTAACAAGACCAGACGTGCACAAAGCAACCGAGAATAAAAGGTCTGTTCAGTTCGTTAGGATCATCAAACATCATCAAATGTGATCAAGAGTGAGTTTAACAAGTTTAAAATGTTTTTAAAACAGTGCTTGTGTGTTATGAATTACAGCGATTCACTTCAGCTTTACTTCATCAGCACAGCCGTGTGTCAGAACAATTAGAAAAGAAGATGCTTCAATCCCGGTTTGTGGATGTTAAATCAGGTTTATTGTGTACATTAACATAACAGATATTCATACAGCAGTGAGGATTAGCCTGTATCCTGTCACATATGCGTGCAAACGCGCTCTGTCTCTCTCTCTCTCTCTGTGTGTGTGTGGGTGTCTGCGCTATGTGTGTGTGTGCGTGTGTGTGTGTGTGCATGTGTGTGCGAATTTTTAACGACATTGTGTGTGACTCATGGTTGCAACTCACAAAAAGTGCATCAAATACTGATGGGTAAAGTTCTTATTGTAGTATTTCTCACAAACGCGACGTGAGATCTGCTTCCTGAGGCAGCCGAGGGCGGCGATTGAGGCATGTTGCTGACAGGCACGTGGGAACGGTAGGCGGGGAGGACTAGAGGCCCAGTACAAAAAAACAGCAACCAGGTTTTACCAGCTATAATACAGACACTTCAGACAGCTATAATAAATAATCTGATGGGTGTTTTGAGCTCAAACTTTACAGACACATTCTGGGGACACAAAAGACTTATCTTAAATCTGGAAAAAGGGGTAACCTAGGTGCCCTTTAAAATTACTATGAATACCTAAAAAGTACAAATGTGTACCTCGTAGCAGTTTAAAGATTCAAAAGTGAACCGTGAAGGTACAAAAGTGAACCCTAAAAAGTAGAATAGTGAACCCCAAAAGGTACAAAAGTGAACCCTACAAGAAAAAAAGTGAACCCTAACCGTACAAATATGAACCCTAAAAGGTACAAAAGTGAACCCTAATGGCCTGTTTCCACTAAGTGGAATGGTGCGGTACCATACGGTTCGGTTTGGTGCGCTTTACGGCCGCTTCCACTGTCAAAATTCGTACCGAACCGAACCGTACCATACCATACCATACCATACAACTTTACCACCATACCACCAAACAAGAGAAAGGGTACCAAAAGGTGGAGCTAGACGTGCAGCTGAACGCTATTGGTTTACAGAGATACATCATTTGCTTACGCAACAAGCCAGAATGAAAACAAAAAACCCGCCATGTTTAAAATACACACACAGCCGAGAGATTACAGCGGAATTATATATATATATATAATAACGAGCCATGGTCGATCCGGGCTCAAACAAACCTTGTCGTTGTTTTGATGAACAGCCACAAAGCCATGGAGTAGAGCAGAATCTACCCTGTGCCTCGTAGTTTTTTACGAGGCAGTCTGAAGTGCGAACGTTTTCGCTTTCTTCCTTGCGTTCGCAGCGCATCTATATCTGAAATAACAAACTTCTTGAGCTGATGATAAAAACGTGCGCTTGATTATTGACGTGCTTTTGAAACCCGATCCTTTCTGACACTGACAAACGCGAGAGTGAAGCGAGAAAAAGCAAAGGAGAAGCCGGAAAAAAGGAACATTATTTTTCAGCAAACATGAACAAAATGCCATGTATAACTATTATCTTTACTTTTTTGGACTAATATGAACTGGGAATGATGGAATTACTGTCTAACAGAGGCTACATGTGCTGCTGAAGATTACAGACACAGATAAGAGGTTTTCACTGACTGTGGGCTATATTTTGTGTTGTTGTTTTTTAACCTAAATACGGACGAAATGTCTGCTGTGTGTAGTTCTTCTGTAATTGATAACATATCGGAGACTGTAAGGGGCTGTATGTGTTTATATATGTTATTTTTTAATATAATTACAGACGTTACAGTAGGCTGTTTCGCACTGTCATTGATCTGCAGTTATAATCAACTCATGTTCATAGAAAAGTTAGTAATAAACATTTCTACACAAGTATTTATGTGTGTAAAGCATCTGTTTTGTGAGAATTGCTTCTCATATTATATGAGCGACCTGTACAGCTTTATTGTAGACATTTCCTCCAGCGAGAATGACGTCGACTGTTATTTTCTGTCATAACCCACGCCCACCAAAAGAGTACCCTTGGTAGTGGAAACGCAAGCCTGATAAAGGTGACACATATCGACCCGAACCGTACTGTACCAGTCAGTGGAAGCGAGCCTTAAAAGGTACAAAAGTGAACCAATTCAATGACATGATAAATTCTTTCCAAATAGAGATATTCAAGTCATCTGGTGAAATTGTATTCATATCGTTATCTATCTATCTATCTATATATCTATCTATCCATCCATCCATCCATCCATCCATCCATCCATCCATCCATCCATCCATCCATCCATCCATCCGACAGATATCAAAGAAGAACAAAATACCGCAATGTTAGATTTTCCAATATTGTGCATCGCCTGCAGCCGTAGATTACATTCCTAATTCTTACAAACTTTTTTCATTCCCTACTTTCCCCCAGGGATCCACCCTCACCTTTATAATAAATAAAAACTCACATTATACAAATCCATAGAAAACCAATCTTGTAAAATAGTTATGTTTTCCTGTGAGAACGGTTTAAATTCATCCCTAAATGAGATGTTCATACGCTGTCATCGTTCATAGTCACTTTGCAGGCTCTGAATATTCCATGAGAGGAAAAAAGGGAAGTTTCTTGCTGATTTAGAGGAACAGTCTATGGAATAATGGTGCATGATCGCTTTCACAGTCAAATCTCTTTAGTCTCTCCACATTTGACCTATAAAAACCAGTGCTAAAGAGAAGAAAAAAATAAATCATACGTGGTTTTCAAATCCAATACAACCCAAGGAACGACATATTTTAGGAGCGCTAAGAGTGATTTGCCGGATAAATCCTCTTTCTCACCAGAGGCACGGCGACCAATTCAGTTCCATCACTGCTAGATCAGCTGTGCGCATAATGGCCGCTCCAGATTACAAATGATTATGATAAAAATAACAAAACTCTAGCCTGACCTTTAACCGGCATCTGTGCGCTCTATTAGATGGGGGCGTCTGTCTCCAGAGCCAACAATCTGGGTCTTTTCTTTTTTTAAACGAAGGCTCTTATTTTGTAAAGATTAAAATTTACTGTAGAACACGACGTCGCAAAAAAAGCAATTTCCAGCTCCAAGCCACAAACTCGACCATGACGTGATGTTGCAGATGCGAGTCTTTCCCTCCCAACATGATTTCCACACTCGATGACATGTGGGATTTTTGTTTAATACCATAGAGATCCATTCTACACAATTTGATTGCGGGTTTTAAAAGGCCACTTTCACAAAAACGTACATTTACTATACAAACTGTCAACATTTTTAGCTGACATCCACCCAGTAAGGAACAACGTGCAGCCTTAACCACAGGTATGTGATAAATCAATACATTTACAAAATACTAAACCACAAACTATCTGCGGCTACGCCGAATACTTGCAAGACTCTGCCAAATCCATAAACACTGTAATTACAGCCTTTTATAGAAAAGTTAAAGTACATTTAGGTCAAAGTTCTGAAGGAGCCAGTTGTGGAGACATCAGCGTAAGCCAGCTGAGAGATGCAGAAAACACTTGCCTTGCAAGATTTCTAAGCCGGACGCAATTACCAACAAACACAAACTATAATTTCAAACAAATCACGTCTGGAATGGCAAAACCAAACATGTCTCTAATTGACTGATTCATCTGTAAATCACAATGTACAACATTTCTGAACGAAGGATGAACGCTCTGATGGATTTAGATACAGACAGTAACTTAATAACCTGAAAAATGAAAAAAGGAAGAGCAATTGCAGCGTTATGGATGTGACATTTGCAGTAAAAACTCAAAACATAAATTTGCATCAAAAGTTTATGTTAATATTATATTGACATATATTTATTGTTTCCAAAACAACTAACCACAGAGTAAGAAATAGATCAATCTGTAAACACTGTTTATATTCTAAATGAGGAAAGTTTACAATATACAAAATACTTTGTAGAAATTCTGTGAACTAAACTGCACAACCCAAAATAAATAATGCTAATAAAAAGCATAAGAGTTGTCTCTCTATACAACAAACATAATTGATTTTATTTTATTTGACATTTTAGCATTTATGAGGAAAAGCTTTGTTATGGAGTTTACACCTCTCCATCATGGATGACAGAAGCAAAATTGCCACTTGTGTGACTTTAGTAAATCAAATATAATTGCTTGAAAACATTGACAGAGATATTTTGGAGTGTTTTGGAGTACTGTATAAATCAAGACTACACAAAAAAAAACTTTTTAATATTTTGCTGAAGAAGTGATCGGAGCATAGACCATAATTCACAAATCTTGATGGCAAAGCTCAAATGGAGAGAAACACTTTGAATGAACAGTCTTTTGTTTGGAGATTGGTGGCTGGTACTGAGAGAGGACCGCGTGCGCAGCACATTCCAGAGCCCTGGTCCAAAAAACAGCACATTTGTAAATGAGATCAGTAACAAGAGAGCTCCGGGACATTTTTTGTACTATTTCAGGACTAAAAAGAGTATTCAGCTGTCCTAGTCCACAAAGATAAAAGCAGAATCACACTGCCACTGAGGTGCTACATTAAAATCTTAAATTGATAAGAAATGCTCCAAGTAATTTTCATAATATATCTCCAACTCCTGAATAGGCATGAGCCAGTATAAGATTCTGACGGTATGATAAACTTGGATAAAAATATCACAGTTTAAGGTTATTGTGATTACTGTTCTAAAATAAGTTCTTTTTAAATGTCTGGGTAAAAAAACTAAAACTTTTTTCCCTTTTGAACACAATATATATTTTTTGAGAAACACTTAAAATACATGTCAGGCTGAATAATCCAAATAAATCATTGACTTCTGCTGTCTTCATTAGTTTCAAAAACACAGATTTTAGTACAATTTACAAGGCATCTTTGCAACAAAAAAATGTAATGTACCATAGGAACGGTATAGCAGATTGTGTCGTTTTAAAACCTTGACTTTTCTAAACCACGGTACACCTTAAAAGTGATTATCATCCCATGCCTACTCCTGAAGTTTCAAAATGCCAAGAATTTACAAGTTTTCTGACCTTTGGGATCCTGTTTATGGCATTGTGTGTCTGGTGCATTACGTAGGCTCAATTATGTTGTGTTTCCTTGCGCAATGACAGACATTATGTGACGCATACATGAGTTTCATAACAGAGCAAGTTATTACCGTGTTCATCAATCATGCCTAAGATTCCATATACCTGACACTGCAGGGCAACACATAACAGATTTTGACCCGTGAAAAAGAAAGAGGTGTGGGTGTGATCAGTGTGAAACTTGTCAAAAAAATCTCCAGATCATGCATTCAAATCGATACAAACACAGACAATGAATCCAACCTGGGTAGAAACACAGTTGGTTTTAAGGGGAACCCAACACAAGTGGTGCTGTGTAGCATAAGCTTTTTCAATCCTCTAGGGATGTTTCATGAGAAACTATAAAAAATAGGATTATTGTCTTCAAAGTAGCCCAGTATTTGAGCCACTTACGGCACCTAAGCCGAGCGGGTGAAATCCTGACTGGTGTAAAATTCAATTATTATAATGCTGGGAAGTATGCAAGTCTGTGAAAGAAAGAGATGGGAAGGAATAGAGTGTCAAGAACCTGACCATAAATGTAGAAAAGCCACACAGCTGTAAATCACAAGATGCTCTGTGTTTACTTTGTGCATGAAAGAAACCATTCTAAACGGTTTCAAACAGAGAGTGTATTAAATGCACTAAATCTTTATCGGAGGCCCGACTTTTCAAATGATCTGCAAGGCAAAATCAACTAGCCGGTTTTTAAGCAATGTTTTGCTAAGACTGACAGTGTACTTTATGCTTTACTTTATGTTCAGGTTCCTCAAATGCAGAGTCCCCAAAAAGCTGTATTTAAATAGATATTTAAAAATACACATTTGCTGATAATTTAATCACTCTCAGGGAATCCATGATGTACTATAGTAGGGCTGCACAATATATTGCATCAGCATCAATATCGCAATGTGTGCAAAAGTTACAATGCAAGATATGCAATGTTGAGTCTGAATTATAGTTGACCAGGAGCTAAAGAATTGCATTTGATTCATCTATTTACACGATTTATGCAAAAAAAAAAAAAAATCTTACTTAAAATTTTTGTCTTGATTGTAGTCCATATATCTACACTTCAAAGCAAACACAAGATAAGTTTACTCCACTGGTAGATAATTTAGCTTGTTTAAAGAAAAACTCAAAACTTTGCCTTATTTCTTCTTCCTTTTGTCTTGTAACAAAACAAAATTTTTACTTGATCTACAAATTTTAGATATTAGGACCAGAAATGAGACAAAACAAATAAGAAAAACATTTTTCGCATTGTGGTTATTAAATTTTTTGTCCCTGAATACTGTTAGACTTCCCAGAAAACCATCAAATAATGTTATTCCAACCATCTTGTAAAACTGTATTCATATAGCAGTATTTATTGCAGAAAAATAAAATATCGCAATATCAGATTTTTCCAATATCATGCAGCTCTATACTATAAGAACACTTTTTTCTTCAGTAGAACATTTAAGAAAATTTTATGTGAAGCCATGGTGGTTGATGATTCATAAAATGAATTCTATTGGCTATAAACACTTTGAAAGTAAAAAAAAAAAAAAAACATGTAGGGAAAATTAAACGAATACTCCAAGCTCCTGAAGATACATGCATAACCACTTTAATCTACAGCCTCTGCAAACATTTCTTATCCATTCATGACATTTTGGAGAACAAATTATTTGTTTACAATAAAGATATGCGTTTTGGTTATTTGTTCTTATTCTGGAGGCTGCAACCTATATAAAAAATAAGAATTTGTTTGTGAGTAAATGATGACAGAATATGAAGAGTTTAGAAGCAAAAACTTCTAAACGCCATCTGAAAATTACCTCTAAAATAAGCTTTTTTCAGCCTCCTGTGTGTATTTTCAGTAATATCACCTTTATGGCAAAGAATAATTTAAAGTGACTTTAAAGTGAAATATCTTAACAAAACGACAGAGGCTGAGAGAAATTTTCTTTCTCGATGGAAATTTCAGACGGTACTTAGAGGTTTTTTGCATCTGAACTCTTCATATTTGGTTGAATTATCCCTTTCACTTGTGGTTAAAGTACCCCGATTGCAGCAAAAAATCTTCCTTAATGTTCATCTGGTGAAAAGAAATATCACCAGTGTCTTGAATGACATATGGCGTATAAATGAACAGCGATATTTTTAATAAAACAATAAATACATGTATTACTTTACCAGAGGACTTCTGGTAGCCAAAACAGAAATAATTGCACATTCTATTAAGAACATTTGTATGTGTACATTTTGTTTAGAGTTCCCATAGGATTAGAAAACGTCTAAGCAAATATTAAGTATTTGATGTGGGCTATTCAGCGTTCAACACCATTTCAATCTCACTTTAAATCAACATCCAAGTTTCACTCCCAGAGAACTATATCCTGCACTTCTCGCGATGCTAATTCATTCATAAGACTCTCATCTGAATAAACAACATTAATTCATACACATACACACACACAATATATACGCTAGGGTTAAGTATTCAAATACATGTCAGCGAAAGCGCTTGTTTCACAATGTGGATGACTCCATGGCGCGTGCACACACACAACCTATAGTGAATGACAATAGACATTCGCAGCAGCCATCGTTTCATTCTTTCTCCAAATCTGAAACCTGAAAACAAAAACAACAAACCGAAAGCAGCATTTCAAGCGCACCATTCAACAGATGATCCTCGCTGTTTGGCGAATGTGTCAGATCCAGCAACTTAAGCAGGCGGTGATCTCTATTGTGGCAACAGAGCAGTTAAAGACAAAAGACGAGCGCGAGACACAATCATTCAAAGTGCTGCTGTTTCTTTCTCGTTTCACATTGCAGCACACACACACTCATCCTCGCATTAGAGAAGCTAAATTCATCCAGACGCGATCACAGTTTTTGCGCGGAAAGGACACCGGAGCAACTTTACGCGAAGCCTTTTATTACTACTATATTTTGTTCTTACCTTGCTGTAACTCCTGACAGATCGGGCTTCAAATCGCGCAGAAAGCACGCTCTCTTTGTAGACTTGGATTGGTAGGATAAAGCGAAGCGAAGGTAAATCCGTTTGGGTTTAGTTTTTGTTTATTTATTTATTTTTGGTCCGCGGGGCCCAGGCTGCTCCTCTCCTCTCTCCAACCCTCGGTCTGTTCAAGCTCTCGCTCTCCGCCGCCAGCGAGAGTCACAGCACGGGTGACGTCACCGCTGCCATGGCACAGCAAAAGCGCGAAGGGAGGCGCTGATGATGATGGTGATGGAGGAGCTTATCAAATACTCAAAGTTTACAATGTACTAATGAAGTGTGGCGAAAGTTTGGAGGCAAGTGGACTTGATCACATGCTTGAGAGCAGGCCAATCAGATTGTTTTAATTTATGCATCCGCTGAGTAAAACATGTGCTGGATAAGTTGGCGGTTCATTCAGCTGTGGCGACCCCTGAAGAATAAAGCGACTGAATGAATGGTTATCATTTTAGTTAAACCCATGTCAAAACGACTTAAAATTGACGTAAAAACACGTCAGAAATGCTAATTGATTTGAAGTCAAAACTTTGACATCTATTTGACATCCGCACAATGACTACGTTTACATGGACACCAATAATTCGATTTTATTGTGGTTAAGACAACTCTGATTAAGATTTAACCACGTACAGCGATTTTTTGATTAATTTAATCTGATTAAGGTCGTAATCGAACGAAATCGAATTAAGACATTTGGAGTATGCCGATTTTAGTCGCATTATTGAGGTGTAGGCTAGTACAGACATGTAAACACCTTAATCGAACTATTACCGTCATGTAGGGCTTTTCGCCGCGTTTTGCGACACGATAGTCCACACACACACGACACTCTTTGCACCTACCCAGTGCAGACCACATACACCTGCATCGTGTAATGCGACGGGGGGGGGGGGGGGGGGGTGGGTGGGGGGGGGGAGGGGGGATGGGGGGGGGGCATCCCTGAATGAAAGTGAAAGTGCCAAACCGCAGTTAAAGTCGACAAATTAATAATGAAACACCTGAAATTACATGAAACTCCGGAGGAAATGCGGATAGCGAGGTGACGCTATGAAGTATGTCCTATGACATGTAAAATGGGATCATGATAGAAACATTCAAAAAGCAACTCATGTAAACGCCTTAATCTTATTATTGTCCTAATTAGATTAAGGCAAATAATTCGATTACTGATGTCCATGTAAACGTAGTCACTGATGCACTTTTGATGTACCCTGAAATTTTAGACTTATACAGGTGAATATGTCAGTTAGAAAAGATTTTCACTTGCCCTGTTAAAATGATTAAAATGTTATTCATTTAATAATACAATGATAATAATTTTGTTTTTTGAATAATAATTTTTGAATATTTGTATTATTTTTCACATATATCCATTCACAAACCTATAACCCTTACCAAGAATAGAGCAAAACATAGCTGTCAATTACTTCAGTCTTCGATAATTGTAAAATTAAGATAACAAATAAATTAACAGGAAAAATAATACCTGTTAAAAAGATTTAAGACCTACAACACAACATGTCAATAGATTTAAGACTTTTTTAAGGTCTAAAATGTAGCTTTTGAGTTTTAAGACTATTTAAAGACTTTTTAAGAACCTGCGGATACCCTTATGATTCGTGTCAAAAAACATGTCAAAAATTGATTACAGGACTGTCCTGTAACTGTTTTTATGCCAATGTTAGACGTCAACTTGATGTTTTTTTGACATCACGCTAGGCAATTGATCAGCATTTTTGACGTTTTTTTTTATGTCTTTTTGACATCAGGTGCCTGCTGGGGTACAATCTGGCAACTTTTGTGCTAATTACTTTTTTGACTAACTTAGCTATAGCATAGATGTGAATGAGATTTTTGTTTAAGATACTCTCTGAAAACGATTCCTGCAAAATTGTTTCGAACAATTTATATGGGTTGAATTTAAACAAACAAATGAAATTTAGTCATGTTCAACTTAATTTGTTTGTTTAAATTCAGCCCAAATAAATTGTTTATAATCCCTTAACTTAAAAAAAATAGTAAATCCAAGGAATCATCTTTGAATCATTTTTTCAGTGCATCACTGGTGGAAGTATTGTGGATCACATGTGAAAAATTAGGAATCAATGAACTGATAAAGATGTACACAATCAAACAAACAAATGAAATTAAGTCATGTTCAACTTAATTTGTTTGTTTAAATTCAGCCCAAATAAATTGTTTATAATCACTTAACTTAAAATGCTGTGAGGGGACAGCACTACCTACCTCGCCACTGCGCCGCCTATTATTATTATTATTATTATTATTATTATTATTATTATTATTATTATTATTATTAATATATATATATATATTTTTTTTAATCAAAGTTTAATTTTAATCAATGAACTGATAAAGATGTACACAATCAAACAAACAAATGAAATTTAGTCATGTTCAACTTAATTTGTTTGTTTAAATTCAGCTCAAATAAATTGTTTATAATCACTTAACTTTAAAAAAATAGTAAATCCAAGGAATCATTTTTGAATCATTTTTTCAGTGCATCACTGGTGGAAGTATTGTG
Source organism: Danio aesculapii (assembly GCF_903798145.1). Lineage (NCBI taxonomy): Eukaryota > Metazoa > Chordata > Actinopteri > Cypriniformes > Danionidae > Danio > Danio aesculapii. The sequence goes on from NC_079443.1 coordinate 17,294,133, forward strand.
AAATCACATGTGAAAGACTAGTACGTTTTTTCATCTGATTTTTAAATAGGTTAAAATATGCTCCATTCTTTGCTATGAACATTATAAAATTCTTCAAACTTTACAGTTTATGTTTTAAACTATGACAGAGTTTCCCAAACTGGGGTGAGTAAAAGAACTGCAGCAGGCGAGTTGATGAAAATCTAATCATTAATTTAATCATAACAAATTGACTTAATGTGAATGGATTATGTTAAAATAAAAACCACATTAAAAACCAAACATCCAAATTTGATAGTTGCTTTATAGGAAAAGGAGGAGTGTTGGCGTGGGCTTCCTCTGGGTGCCATCTGCCATGTAAAACATATGCTGGATAAGTTGGTGGTTCCATCCGCTGTGGCGACCTCTGAAATAGAGACTAAGCTGAAGGAAAATTAATAAATGAATGAATGAAAAGGAGGAAGAGGAAGCAAAAGAAGGGAAAGACACAATTAGGGACAATCAATAAATTAAGAATAATTTTGTGTATTTGTGTATTTATCTAGTAATTATGTAATTATTGTTTTGGAATTTAATTAGATAATCCAGATTGCATAATCAGTTACTTCTGTAAAAATAAATGCATTTAAATTATATGTAATATTTAAATCATTTCTAAACTTTAAATTAGATTATATTCAACTTTATTGTCATTACACATGTACAAGTAGACGGCAACGAAATGATCAGCAAGTGCAGGATACAGGTATAAGTTATAAAGTGCAGTTATTGAAAAACTATGGTAATATTTACAGATGGATGTACTATGAACATTATATACAGGTTGTATTAGCTATGAACAGATTTACAATAAATGAATTTATGTACAGTGGTTTTTATTGTACAATAATTAAAAAATATTAATCAATAATATTATTCCCTCAAAATATTTTAATATAGTTAATAAATTCCAATGTAATGTTCAAGTTCAGAAGAACACATTATATACAGTGTTGCATAACTATTGATTATGCATTAGATAAAATTAGATTTTATTAAATTTGTTCATTATACCTTATATTTTCTTTATACAAAAGGATGTTTTACCTGTAATGCCAAAAGTGTTAATTATTTTAAAATATTATTAAACACCCCTGCCTCTTACAAAAATATTTTCTATTATTATTATTATTATTCCCTCATTCATTTTCTTTTTGGGTTAGTGCCTTTATTAATCCGGGGTCACCACAGCGGAATGAACCGCCAACTAATCCAGCACGTTTTTACGCAGCGGATGCCCTTTCAGCCGCAACCCATCTCTGGGAAACATCCACACACACTCACACTGATACACTACGGACAATTTAGCCTACCCAATTCACCTGTACCACATGTCTTTGGACTGTGGGGGAAAAAGGAGCACCCGGAGGAAACCCACGCGAACGGAGGGAGAACATGCAAACTCCACACAGAAACGCCAACTGAGCCGAGGCTCGAACCAGCAACCGAGCCACCTTCATGCTGTGAGGCGACAGCACTACCTACTGTGCCATATATATATTTTTTAAATTAAAGTTCAATTTTAATCAATGAACTGATAAAGATGTACACAATGAATCAACACACATGAAATTACTTTGAATAAAGGCATCCCCCCAAAACATACAATGAAATGAAAACACTGTTAGAGAGGCTAAATCAACTGCTACAACTAAATTCAACCTTTTTTGGTAATTAAAATAAAGTTTTTAGGTCAAATGAACCCACAAACATAAAACAGATGCTGCATAAGCCATACAAAGAACATTTTGTCCAATGGAGAAGCTCCATGCTACTGATATTCTACGAATCTTGGATGCCAAGAGAACCTTTATTTTAAGAGCTTTCTCTACCAAAACAGACTGCAAAGGATGCTTCACAAGCTTATGAAGTCCTTCATGACACAAAATGGGGTCATGCAGTGACTTTGACAGGCTGCATCCTTCTTCTGTGGCCCTGCAAGGCTTTTAGAGAAAGCTGTAAATGTTTTCAGCAATGTATCATTGCACTGAACATTTTTATTCACCAGAACTATCATGTCTGCTGCCAAAACCTGATGGGAACTGCAGACTACACTGTAGTAAAATGTCATCCCGTGGTTGTCACATGAAAAAATGAATACGTCCGTTTCACCTCTGAGAATTTCTCATTAAGTGACTCATTAAGTGACTGCAATGCAATGAGCACAAGTGCTTTCATCTGAGTTGTTAATTTACAGTATATGCAGTCATGCTTTTTTCCTTTAGTGTAATTAATATTTTTTGGGGGGTGAAAATTGGCTAAAATACTGCCAAAACTCCTCATCCAGTCAAGAGTTAATTTTTTTTTTAGAATACAATGCTATGCAAGATCAAATTGGTAAAGATCATTATGATTGTTGTAAGATTATTTCGTGTTTTAGCTTTTACTTTTAGTAAAGCTTAAAGTTAAGCAAATTTAGCGTAATTACAATCAGAGACAAAATTTAAGACCAGCCTTGTATTTTTAGAACTTAATTTTAGTTGTGATAACTTGTTTTTAAGTTTGCTAATTAAATAAACTTCATACTGTCTGTTGTTTTGTTGCAATAAGCTTTGGTATTTTAAGATGCAAGTAATAATTTGTTGACTATACTGTCAAGTCTCATTTTGAGTCAAGAATTTGCGGATAATGTACATGTCGTCATCTTTAATGTACATGTCGTCATCATTCTTAATGATTTTGAGATATTGAGCTTCAAAGTTTTTGCATTCCATATGGCAAACAATATGTGTGTAACAGTTCTCTTTCATTCATTAACATGACAGAGACCCTAAATGTACTCTAAATGTAAATGATCAAAATTTTCTTTAAATTGCAAATTGGGGTAAAATAAACAGGACAAATGCAGATAGAACCTTCTAATTCTGAAAAGTCATTTTCCGCATGGAATTATAAGGTTCAGTCTGGCATTAAAGCATTAATTTTCAAGAAATACAATGAGCCTGCTTATTAATTTAATTAAAAAAAATTGGTGTTTGAGAAAATTAAATCTTTGCTTTCTATAACATTAATTTAATGTTTTAGGATGAATATTTTTCTTGTTCAAATTAAGCATACAAGGCTGTGCTAAATATTTGTCCAGTGCAGATGTTAATTTTATGTAATTTATATGGCCATATTTATTGAAATATATGCTTTACATGAATTATTGAATTATTTTTATTGAATTATATGTTGCATGAATTAAATTAAGTATTTGCCCTTCAAATTTAAAGACTTTAAAAGAAACAGACAATGAGCAAATGAGTTTAATAAACACTGAAAAATGTTTCACTGACTATATACACACAAATAAAAATATTTAAAACTAGAATTTTATAACTTTATAATTCTAAGGTGACAGTGTGTGTTCTTGATTTATCTCATACAATAGTTTGTTTAAATTCTTAAAAGTTTAAATGCTTTGGCTCATTTTAAGACAGAATATATAACGACAATTCTTAAGTGGGATTCTCTTGTTTAATAACTCTTTAGTAAATATTAAATACGTTCTTTAAACAAAATAAGAAAATCCAACTGTGTAAAAGTAATTAACAAGCTAGTTTAAGATTTTTAACTAAACATGCTGCTTGGACTAAGTATTATACTCATTTTAAAGGGGACCTATTCTGCAAAAATCACTTTTATAAGAGGTTTAAACACAGTTGTGTGGCAATAGACTGTGAATATAACCAGCTTTTAATGGTAAAAATTTTCAATTTAATTTTTTATAATCACACTTGATAAAAACAGTCTGCAGAAACACTTTAACTGACTTTATCCTATTGTACGTGTCATCTGAGGGGGAAGGCCCTGCCCATTAGTGATGATCTCTGCCTCTTGTTTTTTGAATCCGCTGCTATACTGACACATGAGCATTTGTAGCCCCGCCCTCTATTAAAAAGAGCATCTCATTTGAATTCAAAGCGACAGTCATCAAAATGGCACAATTAGCATTAAAGCTTAAAAAAGGGGCAGTTTCAAAGAGTTTTAAAATATTATTTATGGGGTATTCTGAGATAAAATTTCACATACGGGGACTTACTTTATATATTGTAAAAAGGGTCCCCTTTAAAACAATTATTTTCTTTACTAAGGCCTATAAGTTTAGTTATTTCAAGAAATCTTAGCTTGATCTTACTGCACTAGCAATTAATTAGGGACCGAGCACCAAACGGTGCAAGGCCCTATTGGAATTGCTCCGTTTTTTATTATTATTATTATTAGGGACCGAGCACCGAACGGTGCAAGGCCCTATTGGAATTGCTCCGTTTATTATTATTATTATTATTATTATTATTAGGGACCGAGCACCAAACGGTGCAAGGCCCTATTGGAATTGCTCCGTTTTTTATTATTATTATTATTATTATTATTATTATTATTATTCCGCCCCTAATCGGGGCACTTTTGAGGGTCTAAACGTGCTCGAAAACTCACGAAACTTTGCACACACATCAAACGCGGCGTAAATGGTCGGCTGATATGGGTCTCGGAAGTGGGCGTGGCAAAATGACTCGACAGCGCCACCTAGAAAATTGATACGGACAAGCCCCCGACACACGAATCACGCACATGCACGAAAATTGGCACACACCTCAAACATGCCAAGACCTACGAAAAAGTTTCTTGGAGCGATATCTCAAACCCAACAGGAAGTCGGATATTTACAGCTTCCTGCGGCGAAAAAGTGGCGTTTTTGCCATTTCCAGGCGTTGTATTTTAACGAACTCCTCCTAGGGATTTCATCCGATCGACACCAAAATTGGGTTATGTCATCTAAAGGCCTTGGCGATGTTAAATTGCGAAGCTTTAGAGTTTTCGTCGATGGGCGTGTCCGTGGCGGCCTCGCAAACTTTGACGACTCGCCACGAAACATCAAGTTGTTATAACTCAGGCATGCATTATCCGATCAGCCTCAAAATTCACACGTTTGATAACCGTCCTGACCTGAACACGTTTACATGCCAACATCCCGATACAGTTATAGCGCCACCTGCTGGCTACAGGAAATTACATGATTTTACATTGTAACAAACTCCTCCCACAAATTTGGTCATATCAGCACCAAATTTGAGAGGTGTCCTCTGAACACTCTAGCGATGATATATTGTGAAGGTCCAGAGTTTTCGTCGATGGGTGTGTCCGTGGCGGCCTCGCAAACTTTGATGGTTCGCCACGAAACAGGAAGTTGTTATAACTCAGGCATGCATGATCCGATCAGCCTCAAAACTCACACATTTGATCACCAACCTGACCTAAACACGCTTACATGCCAATATCCCGATACAGTTATAGCGCCACCTGCTGGCGCCACCTATAAAAATTAAACGGACAGGCCCCCGAGCTACGAATCTCGCACACGCACGAAACTTGGCACATACGTCAAACATGCCAAAACCTACGAAAAAGTCTCTTGGAGCGAAATCTCAAACCCAACAGGAAGTCGTATATTTTTAGCTTCCTGCGGCGAAAAAGTGGCGTTTTTGCCATTTCCAGGCGTTGTACTTTAACGAACTCCTCCTAGGGATTTCATCCGATCGACACCAAAATTGGGTTTTGTCATCTAAAGGCCTTAGCGATGTTAAATTGCGAAGCTTTAGAGTTTTACTCGATGGGCGTGTCCGTGGCGGCCTCGCAAACTTTGACGATTCGCCACAAAACAAGAACTCATTATACCTCAGGCATACATGATCCGATCTGCCTCAAAATTCACACAATTGATAACCGTCCTGACCTGAACATGTTTACATATCAATATCCAGTTAAAGTTATAGCGCCACCTGCTGGGAACAGTAAAATTGCCTATAACTCAGCCAAACAAAGTCCGATCTGCCTGAAAATTCACATGGTTGATAAAATTCCACTCCTGAAGACATCTACATGAAAATATTGAGTCACAGTCATAGCGCCACCTGCTGACAGGAGCAAGTATGGCATAAATCCTTGATTTTCTCAGGTTTTTTATATATATCAGCTTTAATTATTAATGTTCGCGGTTCTCTGTCGTCCTACGGCCACCGGGCGGCGGTGAGCCCGTGTGCGAGGGTCCCTATCATCGCTGCTTGCAGCTTTAATTAGGGACCGAGCACCGAACGGTGCAAGGCCCTATTGTATCTGTAATGTTTTTTATTAGGGACCGAGCACCAAACGGTGCAAGGCCCTATTGGAATTGCTCCGTTTATTATTATTATTATTATTATTATTATTATTATTATTATTATTATTATTATTATTATTATTATTATTATTATTATTATTATTCTTCTTCTCCCGAATGAATCGCGATTTTGAGGGTCTAAACATGCCCGAAAACTCACGAAAATTTGCACACGCCCCAGAAGTGGCGAAAATTTACGTTTGATATAGGTTTCGGAAGTGGGCGTGGCAAAATGACTCGACAGCGCCACCTAGAAAATTGATACGGACAAGCCCCCGAGCCACGAATCACGCACATGCACGAAAATTGGCACACACCTCAAACATGCCAAGACCTACAAAAAAGTCTCAAGGAGCGATATCTCAAACCCAACAGGAAGTCGGATATTTATGGCTTCCTGCGGCGAAAAAGTGCCAATTTTGCCATTTCCAGGCGTTGTACTTTAACGAACTCCTCCTAGGGATTTCATCCGATCGACACCAAAATTGGGTTATGTCATCTAAAGGCCTTGGCGATGTTAAATTGCGAAGCTTTAGAGTTTTCGGCGATGGGCGTGTCCGTGGCGGCCTCGCAAACTTTGACGACTCGCCACGAAACATCAAGTTGTTATAACTCAGGCATGCATTATCTGATCTGCCTCAAAATTCACACGCTTAATAACCGTCCTGACCTGAACACGATTACATGCCAATATCCCGATACAGTTATAGCGCCACCTGCTGGCTACAGGAAATGACATGATTTTACGTTGTAACAAACTCCTCGCACAAATTTCATCATATCAGCACCAAATTTGACTGGTGTCATCTGAAAGCAGTATCGATGATATATTGTGAAGGTCTAGAGTTTTCGTCGATGGGCGTGTCCGTGGCGGACTCGCAAACTTTGATGATTCGCCATGAAACATCAAGTCGTTATAACTCAGGCATGCATGATCCGATCTGCCTCAAAACTCACACATTTCATAAGTGTCCTGACCTGAACATGTTTACATGCCAATAACTTGATACAGTTATAGCGCCACCTGCTGGCAAACTTAAAATTGCCTATAACTCAGCCAAACAATATCCGATCTGCCTAAAACTTCACATGGTTGATAACATTGCTTTCCTGAACACAACTACATGCCAATATTGAGTCACAGTCATAGCGCCACCTGCTGACAGTAGGTAGTTTGGCTTATAACTCATCCACACAATGTCCACTCAGGCTGAAACTTCACATGTTTGATGAGTTTCCACTACTGAAGACATCTACATGCCAATCTTGAGTCACAGTCATAGCGCCACCTGCTGACAGGAGCAAGTATGGCATAAATCTGTGATTTTCTCAGATTTTTTTATGTGTCGGCTTAAATTATTATTGTTCGCGGTTCTCTCGTCCTACGGCCGCCGGGCGGCGGTGAGCCCGGGTGCGAGGTCCCTATCATCGCTGCTTGCAGCTTTAATTAGGGACCGAGCACCGAACGGTGCAAGGCCCTATTGGAATTGCTCCGTTTATTATTATTATTATTATTATTATTATTATTATTAGGGACCGAGCACCAAACGGTGCAAGGCCCTATTGGAATTGCTCCGTTTATTATTATTATTATTATTATTATTATTATTATTATTATTATTATTATTATTATTATTATTATTATTATTATTCTTCTCCCGAATGAATCGCGATTTTGAGGGTCTAAACGTGCCCGAAAACTCACGAAAATTTGCACACGCCCCAGAAGTGGCGAAAATTTACGTTTGTTATAGGCTTCGGAAGTGGGCGTGGCAAAATGACTCGACAGCGCCACCTAGAAAATTGATACGGACAAGCCCCCGAGCCACGAATCACGCACATGCACGAAAATTGGCACACACCTCAAACATGCCAAGACCTACAAAAAAGTCTCAAGGAGCGATATCTCAAACCCAACAGGAAGTCGGATATTTATAGCTTCCTGCGGCGAAAAAGTGGCGTTTTTGCCATTTCCAGGCGTTGTACTTTAACGAACTCCTCCTAGGGATTTCATCCGATCGACACCAAAATTGGGTTATGTCATCTAAAGACCTTGGCAATGTTAAATTGCGAAGCTTTAGAGTTTTCGTCGATGGGCGTGTCCGTGGCGGCCTCGTAAATTTTGACGACTCGCCACGAAACATCAAGTTGTTATAACTCAGGCATGCATTATCCGATCTGCCTCAAAATTCACACGCTTGATAACCGTCCTGACCTGAACACGTTTACATGCCAATATCCCGATACAGTTATAGCGCCACCTGCTGGCTACAGGAAATGACATGATTTACAGCGAAACAAACTCCTCCCACAAATTTTATCATATCAGCACCAAATTTGAGTGGTGTCATCTGAAAACAGTATCAATGATATATTGTGAAGGTCTAGAGTTTTCATCGATGGCCGTGTCCGTGGCGGACTCGCAAACTTTGATGATTCGCCACCAAACATCAAGTTGTTATAACTCAGGCATGCATGATCCCATCTGCCTCAAAACTCACACATTTGATAAGTGTCCTGACCTGAACATGTTTACATGCCAATAACTCGATAAAGTTATAGCGCCACCTGCTGGCAACACTAAAATTGCCTATAACTCAGGCATGCATGATCCGATCTGCCTCAAAGTTCACACATTTGATAAGAGTCATGACCTGAACATGTTTATGAGCCAATATCCTGATACAGTTATAGCGCTACCTGGTGGCAACAGTAAAATTGCCTATAACTCAGCCAAACAATGTCCGATCTGCCTGAAAATTCACATGGTTGATTAAAATCCTCTCCTGAACACATCTACATGAAAATATCGAGTCACAGTCATAGCGCCACCTGCTGACGGGAGCAAGTTTGGCATAAATCCTTGATTTTCTCAGGTTTTTTATATATATATTGGCATAAATTATTATTGTTCGTGGTTCTCTGTCGTCCTACGGCCGCCGGGCGGCGATGAGCCCGGGTGCGAGGTCCCTATCATCGCTGCTTGCAGCTTTAATTATTATTATTATTCCGCCCCATATCGGGGCACTTTTGAGGGTCTAAACATGCTCGAAAACTCACGAAACTTTGCACACACATCAAACGCGGCGTAAATGGTCGGCTGATATGGGTCTCGGAAGTGGGCGTGGCAAAATGACTCGACAGCGCCACCTAGAAAATTGATACGGACAAGCCCCCGAGCCACGAATCACGCACATGCACGAAAATTGGCACACACCTCAAACATGCCAAGACCTACGAAAAAGCCTCAAGGAGCGATATCTCAAACGCAACAGGAAGTCGGATATTTACAGCTTCCTGCGGCGAAAAAGTGGCGTTTTTGCCATTTCCAGGCGTTGTACTTTAACGAACTCCTCCTAGGGATTTGATCCGATCGACACCAAAATTGGGTTATGTCATCTAAAGGCCTTGGCGATGTTAAATTGCGAAGCTTTAGAGTTTTCGGCGATGGGCGTGTCCGTGGCGGCCTCGCAAACTTTGACGACTCGCCACGAAACAGGAAGTCGTTATAACTCAGGCATGCATTATCCGATCAGCCTCAAAATTCACACGTTTGATAACCGTCCTGACCTAAACACGTTTACATGCCAATATCCCGATACAGTTATAGCGCCACCTGCTGGCTACAGGAAATGACATGATTTTACAGTGTAACAAACTCCTCCCACAAATTTGGTCATATCAGCACCAAATTTGAGAGGTGTCCTCTGAACACTCTAGCGATGATATATTGTGAAGGTCCAGAGTTTTCGTCGATGGGTGTGTCCGTGGCGGCCTCGCAAACTTTGATGGTTCGCCACGAAACAGGAAGTTGTTATAACTCTGGCAGGCATGATCCGATCAGCCTCAAAACTCACACATTTGATCACCGTCCTGACCTGAACACGCTTACATGCCAATATCCCCATACAGTTATAGCGCCACCTGCTGGTGCCATATATAAAAATTAAACGGACAGGCCCCCGAGCTACGAATCTTGCACACGCACGAAACTTGGCACACACGTCAAACATGCCAAAACCTACGAAAAAGTCTCTTGGAGCGAAATCTCAAACCCAACAGGAAGTCGGATATTTATAGCTTCCTGCTGCGAAAAAGTGGCGTTTTTGCCATCTCCAGGCGTTGTACTTTAACGAACTCCTCCTAGGGATTTCATCCGATCGACACCAAAATTGGGTTTTGTCATCTAAAGGCCTTGGCGATGTTAAATTGCGAAGCTTTAGAGTTTTCGTCGATAGGCGTGTCCGTGGCAGCCTCGCAAACTTTGACGATTCGCCACAAAACAGGAAGTCATTATAACTCAGGCATACATGATCCGATCTGCCTCAAAATTCATACAATTGATAACCGTCCTGACCTGAACATGTTTACATATCAATATCCAGTTAAAGTTATAGCGCCACCTGCTGGGAACAGTAAAATTGCCTATAACTCAGCCACACAATGTCCGATCTGCCTGAAAATTCACATGGTTGATTAAAATCCTCTCCTGAAGACATCTACATATCAATATGGAGTCACAGTCATAGCGCCACCTGCTGGCAACGCCAACAATTCCTATAACTCAACCACACAATGTCCGATCTGCCTGAAAATTCACATGGTTGATTAAAATCCACTCCTGAAGACAACTACATGCCAAAATTGAGTCACAGTTATAGCGCCACCTGCTGGCAACAATAAAATTGCCTATAACTCAACCACACAATGTCCGATCTGCCTGAAAATTCACATGGTTGTTAAGACTCATCTCCTGAAGACATGTACATGCCAATATTGAGTCACAGTCATAGCGCCACCTGCTGACAGTAGGTATTTTGGCTTATAACTCATCCACACAATGTCCGATCAGGCTGAAATTTCACATGTTTGATGAGTTTCCACTACTGAAGACATCTACATGCCAATCTTGAGTCACAGTCATAGCGCCACCTGCTGACGGGAGCAAGTATGGCATAAATCTGTGATTTTCTCAGATTTTTTTATGTATCGCCTTAAATTATCATTGTTAGCGGTTCTCTGTCGTCCTACGGCCACCGGGCGGCGGTGAGCCCGTGTGCGAGGTCCCTATCATCGCTGCTTGCAGCTTTAATTATTATTATTATTCTTATTCTTCTCCCGAATGAATCGCGATTTTGAGGGTCTAAACATGCCCGAAAACTCACGAAACTTTGCACACGCCCCAGAAGTGGCGAAAATTTACGTTTTTTAAAGGCTTCGGAAGTGGGCGTGGCAAAATGACTCGACAGCGCCACCTAGAAAATTGATTCGGACAAGCCCCCGAGCCACGAATCACGCACATGCACGAAAATTGGCACACACCTCAAACATGCCAAGACCTACAAAAAAGTCTCAAGGAGCGATATCTCAAACCCAACAGGAAGTCGGATATTTATGGCTTCCTGCGGCGAAAAAGTGGCGATTTTGCCATTTCCAGGCGTTGTACTTTAACGAACTCCTCCTAGGGATTTCATCCGATCGACACCAAAATTGGCTTATGTCATCTAAAGGCCTTGGCGATGTTAAATTGCGAAGCTTTAGAGTTTTCGTCGATGGGCGTGTCCGTGGCGGCCTCGTAAATTTTGACGACTCGCCATGAAACATCAAGTTGTTATAACTCAGGCATGCATTATCCGATCTGCCTCAAAATTCACACGTTTGATAACCGTCCTGACCTGAACACGTTTACATGCCAATATCCCGATACAGTTATAGCGCCACCTGCTGGCTACAGGAAATGACATGATTTACACTAAAACAAACTCCTCGCACAAATTTCATC